>NC_056750.1:678440798-678588298 GCF_019279795.1 Protopterus annectens | reverse complement strand
TGAACAGAAATGGAGAGTTGTTGAGGAAGAGTACTATATTTTTATACAGGCTGCATTTTCTGATAAAGATGACCATACAAAGGTATTTATTCTGTTTAATTTAGCTGGTTCAGAAGCCACAGAAAGGCAGCATTCATTTGTGTATGCACCTGCTGTCTTTTCAGGAGAGGAGGTAAACTGTCATACAGTTGTACTAGCTGAGTCAAGAGTAGACCCCCCCCCCCCCCGAGTGCTTAAAATGTAAATTTAGAGAAATGTGTAACCCCCAAATGAATGTTACAATGGAAAGGCACTTATTTTACACAAGGGATCAAAAGCCTGGTGAAACTTTTGGAGCATATATAACTGATTTGAGAATCAAAGCTAAAATGTGCAGATTTGGTGATTTAAGGAATGAGTTGATAAAAGACAGACTTGTTTGTAGTATTAAAGATGATGCTGTGAGAAAGATTTTGCTTTGTGACAGTGATTTAACTTTGAATAATGCCATTGAGATTTATCAGATATATGAGCTCACAGAAAAGCACACATATATGCTTACAAATAAGAGATGCATGCTTCCAGTAATTTTTAAAGCCCATGTTGATAGTATGCAACACGTGGTTAAAAGAAATAGGCCCAAGTACATAGCAACTGTAAACCATGCAACACTCACTGGGAAACTCTGTAGCTTTCCAGCAAATTCCAGAGCATACACAGTCTCACTGAAGCACAACAGTGAGTCAGCAAACTCAAAGAATGGGTCCCTACCCAGTTTCATTGTCAACTGCTGTAACTGGGGAGAAAGTCAAGAGCCTAAAAGGGAAAAATATTTAGCTTTTGGTCAGCAATGCCACAGATGCAATAAGTGGAGTCATTTCAAAAGGTTTGTAAACCTAAATGCACACATTCTTTTATTAAAAGGGAACATTCAAAGGGACAAATTGATCAATTAGAAAGCCATGACCCTACTTTTTATGTTGATGGTATATCAGTGCTTCATGAAACAGTCAATGCCAGTAGATTTATGGGCAAAGAATGAAGTAGTTTGTAGTGGCCGAATAAACGGAAAACCCATAGAGCTCAGAGTTGACACAGTTTCAAAGTGCAATGTTAAGTCTGCAGAAACATTTGCTAGAGTATATGCTGGTGAAAAGCTTCATCTGGCAAAGTGTGTGAAGCTTGTTGCTTTTGGAGGTGAAGAGTTTGAAACTGAGGTCTCAGTAGTACTTTCGTGTTACTCTACTGGGAGAAGCTACAACTTTTTATTTTATGTGGTCAAAAGGCACGTAAAGTCATCATTAGGACTTGGGCATTTTGAAAGTGGGACTGCTTATATTAAACAAGGAAGTCCATCATGTTAGTTTGAAAGACCACTACTCTAATTTTGCCAAGTATATTTTTTTTACCTATGCTGATCTTTTCAAAGACAAACTAGGCAAACTGCCAGTTGTGTACTCCATGAAGTTAGACCCAGAGATCAGCCGAATTGTCAGGCCAGCCCGGAAAGTTCCAATAGCTATTCAGAACAGAGTCAAAACTGAGCTAGATAAATTGATGCAACAGATGTAATTTGTCCAGTTGCAGAATCTGAATCGGTATCTTCCATGGTCATTGCTCACAAGAAAAGTTTAGATGATATCAGAATATGTATTAATCCACAAGATTTGAACAAAGCACTGAAAAGACCTCATCATCCAATGTGTACAGTTGAAGAAGCTGCAGCTCTGATGCCAAATGCTACTTCTTTTTCTGTCTTAGATGCAGAGAGCTCAATTTGGTAAATTTTGCTTGATCAGAAATCCTCTTTGCTTACTACATTCAGTACTCCTTTTGGCAGGTACAGATTTTTGAGAATCCCATTTGGGATAAATTCTGCCAGTGAAGTCTTTCAGCATGCAATTGAGCAAATTTTTTCTGGGTACCATTGTGCTATTACAGTAGATGATATTTTAGTAGGAGGTAATGGTGAAGCTGAGCATGACAGATGAGCCCATCAAGTGCGTCTTAAGCTGAATCCTCAGAAGTGCGAGTTCAGGTTACATGGAGTTACTTATGCTGGTCAATTGTTTACCAGTTCCCTTCTAAGCAAACAGTTATTCTCGAGATGCAACTCTAGATAATGTTCAAGCCCTTCAACATTTTCTTGGCATAGTTAACTACCTAGGTAAGTTCATTCCAGACTTAAGCTAACTAGCAGCAGCACTCATAGAGCTGACACATAAAGATGTATCCTGGTCATGGTTGGAACATCACCAAAGAGCATTTGATGTCATGAAACAGAGAACTGCCAGTCCACCAACTCTCAAATACTATGATGTTCACAAGCCTGTTACTCTTTCCTGTGTTGTTTTCGAAATTTGGGCTTGATGCAGTTATTCGTCATGAGTGTCAACCTGTTGCCTATGCATCCAGATCTCTAACCCAAACTGAAATGCAGTATGCTCAGATAGTGAAAGAGTGTTTGGCAGTTGTGTTTGCATGTTCGAAGTTCCATGATTATATTTATGGTAGACCTATCCAGATCAAAACATACCACCAACCTCTAGCCACCATTTTTAGAAAGCCTATGCATACAGCTCCTGCCACATTACAATGTATGATGTTGAGATTACAGAAGTATAATTTCAATCTTGTCTACACAAAAGACAAACATCTTTATCTTGCTGATACTTTATCTAGAGCACCCAGAAATACCACTGAACAGCATGAGAATGAGCATCTTGATTTTGAAGTCATGGAAGTGAGAATTTTTTCTTCCACACATCTTGATGAGCTTAGAAATCACACAGCCTCAGATCCTGTTTTACAGAAGCTCAGCCACTATCAATCAAGGATGGCCGACAAAGCAATCTAGTTTACCTCAAGAAGTGCAACCTTATTTTCCTTACAGAGATGAGATTTTGTCTGACAATGGTATCATCATGAAAGGCCCAAAAATGATTGTTCCAATGTCCTTGCAACAAGAGTATATTGCTATCATGCATTGTGGCCACCCAGGAACTGATTCTACCAAAAGAAAGGCAAGAGGACTAGTATTTTGGCATTCTATGTCACAAGACATTGAGAGTACTTTCATCTTGTTTTGTATGTAATAGTACAAAACCACACCAACAGAAGGAACCACTTCAGCTAAACCAGATTCCTGAACTACCTTGGTCGACAGTACAGTAGCCACTTACATTTTTGAATAGAATGGTCAACATTACTTGGTGTAAGTAGACTCATTCTAATTGGTTTGTGCCTGCTTTCGAACGTAGTGTCCAATACTATCATTACTAAGATGAAACATCATTTTGCAGTCCATGGTAGTCTGCACAAAGTTATTTCTGACAATGGCACACCGTTTACTAGCCAGCAACTCAAAAAATTCACAGAAGAGTGGGACTTTATCCATGCTACTAGTAGTCCTGAGTACCCGCAGTCAAATGGTTTGGCAGAACGTGCAGTTCAAAGTGCAAAACAGTTACTAGAGAAGTTGAAACTAGATAATAGTGATGTTTTCCTGAATCTCTTGAATCTCAGAAATATTCCTTCTGATAAACATCTTGGTTCACCTGCCCAGAGACTTCTGTCGAGACAAACCAGAACCACATTACCAGTCACCAGTAGTTTATTGGTTCCAAATGCTAAGAATAGCAGATCAGTGAAAGTCCATCTGTTAAAGAAATGCCTATTCCAGAAGTCTTATTACGATAAATCCAGCAAACCGCTTGATCCATTACGTGAAGGAGAGACAGTGAGAACGCAAATGTTACGAATGGACTGGAGTCATGAAAAGTGTTTGTCCAGAGCCGACATCATACACTGTGGAATCACAAGTAGAGTTTAGGCAAAATCGAAAACATTTGATGCCAGTGCCCAAGCCTGTACCACAGCACCTAGCCTGTGAGAAAGACTCTATTTCAGAGTGAGTTATCCAGCATTCCAGTTCCACAGGATGTTTCAGTAGATATCCCTGTTCCTGAGATGAATCCTGAAGTTCTTGATATGAGTTGTTCACTGAAGACTGTCCCTGTTGCTAAACCCAGTTCTGATTACTATATTACTAGATCAGGTCGTATTCCCAAACCATGTTACAGATACATGGCAACTTGGACATGAACATTGTGTTTGTTTCTGATGTCTATATTATTACATGTCTTACTCCAATGTCATTTCACTGAGGGCAATCTATTTAAGAGGGAGGATGAATATCAGTGGGGGTGTACACCTTTAAGAAGATTTCTAGGGGCTTGCACAAGTGTATAAATACTGAGCACGTATAAGCCTGACTGCCATTTTATAGTAAGCTGTTGAGATGTAACCATGTAGGTTATATTTTAGGATGCTGCTATCCATCCTGATGTATTTCTATGTAATAAAGCATAAAAACAAACTACTCTGCCTGTTCGCCATCTATACTACAGAGGGATGAACGACAAGTACCAATTAAAAGTAGTATTGGAAAAGATAATATAAATGAATTCTAATTACTAAAAGTTGATCTAACTTTGTAACTTTTTATCAAAATGGGTTGGAACTTACTTTACCTGTTTTGAACAACCTCATAACTCCTGTTGAAAAATCATTTTTTCAAAAATTCACCTCCTTTGTTGAAATCATTTTCAGCACTTATAAGTTGATTAAGCCTGATGAATTGTACTCTACTCATATTCTATTTCATGAAAAGGGAATTCTGGCTGTTGGGGAAAAGGTAATTATTAACAAAATTCTCCTTGTCTATACATATTACTTTCAAAACAATTTTTTGTAGTCATAGATGATTCTAAATATAAAAATTGCACTACATTTCCCATACTACCAGTTGCTTCTGAACCTGTAAATTTATACTTATTTAATAATTCCAAGAGTTTTTTAAACAGATATTAGATTTTTATACTACAGGATTAAGCACAGTCATGGTTTATAGAAATGACCCAAGTTTTACTAAAAACAACAATCCCTACATGCCTAGGAGCATCTGCCTGATTTTTAGGGACCATAGTGTTAAGTCCTTTGGTCGCCACATATTTAATATTATAAGGATTTTTTTTCCATTGCACAACTTGTGTCTAAAAATGTGGTGTCTAGGTCCAGGGATGTAATCATTCCATTGTATTAGTCGCTCACTAAGCCATTCATTGAATATTATGCCTCTTGTGTGTGCACCTGTCCAAATACTTGTCACAAGAGAACAAACATAAAACCTTATTAAAAAACAAACAAACAAACAATGGCCTAAATCATAAATACCATATAGATCACATCAAAACCCTGTCACTCCTCTTGGTATTCTAAAGGCTACTAAGAGGCAATTGTTGCTTTACATACAGAGCCTAATCAGATTATGTTCTGTCAAGTGTATTGCACATTTGCAAGTCCAATAATATTGTGAACACGACTGAGGGATCTCATTCTCTTTTGCAATATAATAGGACATGTTGGAGGGATAGGTATGTATCACATAGCACATCACTTCTAATAAATCTTCTTCCACTTCACATAAAGTGAATCGCTTCTCTTATTCTATTTAAATGTAATTTAGATGACCGACTAGAAAATTATAAATTCACCCCAAGTTTAGCACCCATGTCCCTCAAAGCAATGAGGGAATGTACCAACATATCCTTTGTACCACCTCCAGGTTATTCATGCACAAATTATAAGGTCTAAAAAACTACCAGGGGACTATAAGGCTAGGCTTCCATAGATATTCACAGATCAACAGCCTAGTAATTACCTATGAACATATGAACTTCCATGGAAGTGAGAGTTCCCCATGTGTTTTTAAGTCAGTTGTTGAGTCTAACACCTCTATTAATTCTGTGAACTACTTTGCAAATGCAAAGGTAATTGAAATTCTCATCAAATAATCCCATTCAACACTATCAAATGATCATTCTATACCTAAACTTATAATTACTCATCCTCCTTCAACTGTGCCACCTTTTTTGACAACACCTTCTTCAAAATATTATGTAATGCCCATTTCCCTTTCACAAATCAGCGTTGATAATTTACAGTCAAATCCAGCAAATATTTGCTGGATGTATAGCCATGATTAACATAAGTAAGTTATAATCATGATGGAGTACAGATATCTGTGAATAACAGACACACATCCTTACCCTTCTTTCGCAGTACCATAAGAAGTGGGTGCTGCTATGACTAAGACATCAGTCTGACTGTAATAGCTTTATTAAGTATGATTGCCATTTAAGAGACTACTTTGACTCTGTTATGTCTCCCAATATCTATCACCATTATTCCCTATGATTTTACTTACAACCTGTCCCTTTCAACATTTCCCAGATTACCTTTGCACTTATCTGGGTAAGCAACACATTTGTCTGATCCTCCATTACCCTTAGCATTTTGTCTTCCCACACAGAATTCTGACTAGCTTTATCATTTTCACTCCACTTAGTCTCAGCAGGATATACATTTTCATTAAGAACTCTCTCTCTATCACTGCTGCCTCTATTTAAAACAGCTTTCAGCCATGGATCACAACCTTGCAGTAATTCTTTGTTACCTCTGCTGTAGAAGTTGCACTGTCAATGCCTTCTGACATTCAGAAGTATTATGATTTGAGTGACTTTTTTTAGAAAGTCATATTTCTTAATGGGTATACCATCTGTTTCCTATCTAATGTCAACCACTTCACCAGTTTTATCACCTACAGTAACTATTTTTCAGTGGCTTTCAAGCTGTTAATATTCATTTCAAAGTCCATACACAGTTTCAGAGATTTGCTGCATATTTTTTGCTATTTCTGCTACTTCTTATTTAATGTCTTCCCAGCTCTCAACTAGAGAATGACCCTCAATTATTCTTAAACCTCTGTATTTTCCATTAGTAGAAGAGGAACTTCCTGTGATGTTCTGGAGTAAAATGCATAAGAGCTCATAAATGGCACATTAAAGGGGCATGATCCAAACTCACTAGAGGATGGGTTATCGCTATCAAATATGCATGTTTTGTTGAAATGCATTTCTTTTTTTTACCATTCTGGAACCTGATCTATATTTCTTTGACTAGTAGGTATAATGTAAGGTCTTATTAGTGATAGTAAAGTCAACAGTCAGTCCCAGGACCCTTTTATGAACCCCACTTCTCTTCCTATTTGGACACTCAAAAACAACTCTAGGTTTACGTCATAAATCTCCAGAACTTGTGTCTCTAGTCTAATTCACCATTATATGTTGATACATCTGCACTCATTCCTGAAATGCACCCAATTATTTTGTTCTCGCTCTCTGTTTTTGATGTGAAGTATCTCTTGTGTAGTACACATTTAAGACCACAAAACTTGGCTTTTCCCACTAACTGCTTTACTGCTGCATAACAACCATTCTCATCTATGAACATGTCTTCTGTCATAAAATGACATTCTTGATATGCAACAATCACATTTCTTCACATAGTGTGTAGAAATGCAGCTGGTATACCCCTTAATCAAAAACCTTTAATAAAAATTTTTATTTCCTTGCTCAATGGGGTCTCTGTCCTATAAGGTCATAATCCAAATGCCTGTTTAAGTATGTAATTATCCTGCCTTTTCTGACCAGACTAATCAGCCCATTGACATTTCATGTAAAATTATCATTTGATGCCTGCCAAGTAACTCACCTTTCTTAACCTTCCTACTAACATATCTAGGGTCATACCATAATGGCTAACTGTTGCTGCATTTTTTTTACTTGCCAAATACTAACATTTGTAATGTAACACTAAATACTGACCCAGCTAGAAAATAAATCCTCTGATGTTTTCTGCACAAATTGCCCACAACAAAAGCTATATACAAAACAAAGTTTGAATAGCATGTATAAGTTTGTTCCTTCCTTCCAAACTCTTGACTGTTGCCTTCCTCTCCACGTCCATTCTTCTCTACCACGCACAACAGAATACTTTTATTATTTCTGTACCTTGAGAAACTTGTAATGAACTTGCCAGGTGTCTTCATCCCACACACTGCTTTCACTGGCTTGTGTGAATAAGCACAAAATTTAAATTTATTGGTCATCCTACTGTATTCCACAGTACCAGAATACAAAAGTGACCACCCCCTTTCAATCTATCTTGCTGTTTTAAAAATAGTGATTCTCCACTAAAACTTAACTTTTTAGACAGGTAAAACTTAAGTTACCTACTTTCACATCTAACTTCTCTAGTGAACACTGCAGTGTTTAGGATAAACCATTTTTTTTCATCTCACCTTTAAGCATCCCTGTGACTAGCACTTGCTCCAATACCTGCTGGAAAGCACTAGGAAACCTTAAACTGATACAAGCACTCAACTCTCCTTGTTAATAAGGAGAAATGAATCATAGGCACTAAACAGCCTATAATTGCAAAGTGCTTTGCTAAGGTAAGGGAAAACAGCTCCTGTACTTTACAAGAAAAGCACAGGCATGTCCAAGGGTCAGCTTCCAGTGATTTCTCCTGTCCACCTGGTGAATCTGGGCATACTGGGGCAATGCAGCAATTGTCTCATGTACAAAGACAACCCTCTCCTCCTACCACCCAACACTAAAACCTGTGAGAGATGCACTTAGATAGTCAAACTGGAAGCAAAGCTCTCTCTACCGAAGACTGTGCTAGACATTCAAGAGGAGAAGGTTAACACCTGCATTACACCTCAATCAACACATAGCCCTTCTAAACCCACACCACCAACACCCACACATAGCAACACTAAATCCATATATGTGGAGGCCCTTAACTGTAACCTGCCCAAGCAAAAAGTACCTCTGAAGCTGAAATGGAAACAAACACAAATCACAACCAAAGTGTCACATAGCTCGCAACACCAGTGTGCCACCCAGCAACAGCCCCTAAAGCAAGACAACGTACCTAATACTTTAGTCATAGGTGACTCTATAGTCAGGCACACTGATGTCCCTCTCACCAGGCTGAACAAGGAGAAAATTACAGTCAGCTGCCTGTCGGGTGCCAGGATCCACCACATAACACATGCACTCAAGTCACTCCACAACAAGTACAAATATGACTCTGTCATTGTCCATGTTGAAGTGAATGACTTGAGGCATACCGCCCTGGACTACATGAAAAGAGACATGGAAGAGCTCTCGGATCATGTGGCCCAGGCAGGTATGACCCTAGCCCTGAGTAGCATCCTGCCTTCGCCCAGAATGATACCACAATATAAGGACAAAATGACTGACTTCAACAATTGGCTCAGCTTCTGCTGTCATTCAAAGGGGATCCAGTATCTGTCTGCCTGGGATGACATGATTGACAGACCACAATGCTTTGCCAGAGATGGTCTGCACCTATTGCCCCTGGGATTCAGGTTACTGGCTAAGGCTCTTGCCACCCCTATAGTGCCTTTTTTAGACAAAGTTCAAAGGACAAAACCACCACCGTGACAGGTACAAGCATGCAAAATCTGAAAGTAATGCTACTCAATGCTAGAAGTCTAAACCTCAAAATGCACTCTCTCGAGGCACTCTTAAAAATGGAAAACATCGATACCTGTGCAGTAACTGAGACCTGGTTCAAGGCTCCAGAGAGCACCTCTGCAATACCAGGCTACAACTCTTACCACACTTTTCAGTCACCAAACCTGGATTGAAACACTAAAGGTGGAGGAGTGTCCATATTCACCAAGGATATTCACAGCACCAGGCTAGTTGCCCAACACACTGCGTCTGAAATTCTCCAGGTGCAACTAACACTAGTTAAGACTGGAATCCAAATTGTAGCTTGCTACCTATCCCCCACCATGCCCCAAGATTCTCACTACACTGGAAAATATTAAGATACAACCAAACACCCTAATACTGGGTGATTTCAACTACCCTGCCATTAACTGGGAAAACTACTCATGTACCAACTCCTTTGCCCAACGGTTCTTGGAATTCATGAATTCCAACGCCTTGGATCAACTAATCCATAGTCCCACCAGGGGCTCCAATATCCTAGACCTGGTCATTACCAACATGCGAAATCGATGCTCCACACCTATGGTCACCCCCTCATTGGTCAGGTCAGACCATAAGCTAATTACCCTTAACATCCACACCCCCCCCCCAGTAAGGAAACTTCCATAAAAAAACTTCTCCAAAGCCAACTTCATGCTACTCAAGTCAAAAGTGACAAACTTCATGACACCCATGTAGACAGGAACTGAACGTTCGACTGCTGAGTCCTACACTAAGGCACTGTATGAGCACATCCACTCCTGCATGAATCGTGCCATCCCAAATAGAACCAAGATGCTCTCCTCCAAAAAAAGGAAGCCAATCTGGTGGTCCCCTGCCATAAACAGACTTTAGAACAAAAGGAAGAAACTGTTGCAGAAAAGAAGAAAATCCCAGGATGCAAAAAACTCCCTTACCAGTCTCAGTAA
The DNA here is from genome assembly GCF_019279795.1 of Protopterus annectens. Taxonomy (NCBI): domain Eukaryota; kingdom Metazoa; phylum Chordata; order Ceratodontiformes; family Protopteridae; genus Protopterus; species Protopterus annectens. The sequence continues at coordinate 678,577,959 of NC_056750.1, read as the reverse complement.
GAAGCTGAGATCAGTCATAAAATCCTTCAAAGCTAGTTATGAAAATAAAATTGCCAAAGATTCCAAAGACAACCACAAGGCATTCTATAACTAAGTCAAGAATCTAAATGGCAATGCTCAGATCTGCTCTGAGCTACAAGAGAATGGCATTAAATATACTGCTCCCAAGGATATTGCCAATATCCTGGCAGATCGATTCAGTGCCAACTTCACCCCCTCTCTCATCCCCTAAATGGCCCATCTCAATACCGGAAGATTGCCAAATTCCGGCAATAATGGCCACCCAGGTAAAAAATGCATTCTCTAAAGCTAAGAATACAGCATCCATGGGATCAGATGACATCCCGGGCTGTGTACTACACAAACTACAAAATGAACTGGCACCTCACCTAAGTGTCATGTTTAATCATACCCTCACCTCAAGCTTCATGCCCACTGAGTGGCGCATAGCTACAGTTATCCAACTCTACAAGGGAGGATAAGCCTGATGTGCAAGGCCATGGAACGTATTATCATGGAACTTATAAACAAAAAACATTGGCAACCTTCAAATATTGGACCCCACCCAGTTTGGGTTCAGGAAAGGCCGATCTTGTCTCCTGAAACTGATTGACTTCTTCAAATCAGTCTTCAGCACCATGGACAAGGGTAAGGTGGTCCACAGCCTATCTGGACCTCGCCAAGGCCTTTGACACCATCCCGCACTCTGGAATCATCGATAAACTTACTAATCTGGGCATTAATCCTTACGTCACTCAATGGGTTGTCAACTGGCTTACTGACAGAACCCACACTGTAAAAGGAGCGGACTCCAAATCCAGCTCCAGACAAGTGACAAGTGGAGTACCTCAGGGTTCAGTCCTGGGACTGCTCTTGTTTGGCGTCTACTTCTCTAAAGTACAGGCCAACACTAAGGGACTCTGGCTAACAAAGTTCGCAGATGACTGCAAACTGGGAGCCATTACTGAATCCCCAAATTATGTGGGTACTCTACAAAAGGGCCTTACAGAAACAGATGCTTGGTGCCAGAGCCATGGGCTCAAGCTCAATGCCAAGAAGTGTACAGTTATCCCCTTTGGGAAAAAAAACATGTACCTGTGAATTACCACATAGGTGGCAGTACACTAAACACCAAAAGTGTGATGAGACGTAGGGACACAGGTGGACAGTGGTCTCACCTTCGATAAGCAGATTGCCACAACAGTCAGGAAATCCTTCTATGTGGTACACCTCATCACTAAGGGCTTTTCATCCAAAAAAAAGGTTGTCATTGTCCCACTGTACTCATCCCTCATTAAACCCATTATAGAATACAACGCCCCATTTGGTATGTACCTCTCAAGACATCTGCAACAACTGGAAAGGCCACAGAAATACCTCACTAAAAGAATCACAGGCCTAAAGCAGATGCCCTATGCTGACCGCCTCCCAGACTGTGGAATAGACTGCCCATACATGTCAAGCAGAGTGCCTCTTTGGCCCTCTTCAAAAGGAATGTTGAGGATTGGATGGGAGAAAGTAAATTCACCCTGGGGATCATGTCAGTCGCCCTGCTAGATAGGGGTCCAGGGAAGTAAATAGTGTAGTAAGAAATAGCCAGGGAATTGTTATGGCTAGGCTTGTATAGGCCCTAGTGCTGATAGCCTAGTACCAACCTATGAACTCTCCAATATCTCTCATTTTGAAAGCACAAGAAATCTGGAAAAAGCCAAAAATATTGTGGGGACAGATTTTAAATATTGCTCTACCACTCACCTCCCCTTCTCTTTAAAAACAATTCCTACTAAATATATAAAAAACCTGCTTCTTAAACTAATACCATGTTCACCTTCTGCTGATAAACTGCCACCTCACTTCCTGTACATCAGTACATTAAGAAAATTCACCAAAAGCTTGGTTTATTGTATAGAAATTAAAGGTTCCTCATCCATGCCTTCCTTCTTCTTAATCTCTTTTATGGCTCACAAATTAAACTAATCTACAGTCTTCTCTTCTTTCCAAATTAGAATCTACCTATAATAAAGGCGCCAGATTCACTGCCAACCTGTCTCTCAAATCTAATCATTGCCTAGCTCTGAAGTCACTTAACTGAGTTTTCTAACAAACTCTTATTCTCAACTTCGAGTTATTCATTCCATTCTAAATAAACCCCACAGCTGCCTTAGTCTCTTGGCACTTATCTATCTTTACACCCCCCCCCCCGATCTCTCAGAAGCTCTGATCAACATCTACTTCAAATTTATAAACCTAATAAATCTATTGGACAGTATCTCTTCAGCTCTTCTCTGGCCTCCCACTTGAACAAACTTTTTCTGCTCTTGAGAAATATCTCCAATGTTCATGAATTTAAGAAAACACTAAAAGTGCATCTTAATAGTACCTGGTCTTGTCTCTGTAATCATCCAACTTGAACTCCTCCTCTACTCTAGCTCTGCTTCTTCCTACTGCCTTCCTTTTGCTTCTCTATTATCTTCTTTATCTCCTTACTCCTTACTTATAGTTACATGATATTATTAGTACTGATCATGATATTATTATTACTGCTATTGTTAAAAGTCATAAATATTTGTCTTCTACTGTATCTCATTGTATTCTTACTGTTGTTTTTGTGGAGATTTTCTCCTCAGGCCTCCAATGAAAAAGGGTTATGCCCAGTTGGACCATCCCTGTTAACAAATGTCAAATAAATAAAAATAAATAAAATAAACTTAGAACATTGCTAGAACAACAGATTGTGCGTTAGTATGCACTTTCAGAAGGATATTAAGCCTGCAGCTCAAATGTCTGTCATTATTTATGGACTTCAGTTTCTGATTTTCTAGATTTTATAAATGTTTTTATACAGCCTATAGTTCTATAAGTATCATTAACCAATTGGTTGATATGATTAGAAAACCTTAAATCTGGAGATACGCATATATGCAGGGCCTTAAATGAATCTGCAGTTTCAATCAAGTGTGTGCTGCATTAAATATTCACCCTTTATTCTGTCTGTCATATCTCATATTGAATTTTAATATTTATTTTTTGTGAATTTTTATGGAATTTTGAAAGGCGTCAGGAATTATATTTCTTTATTAGTTTTACATGTATTAAAACTGTGGAACGGTCATAGAAGTCATGCAATTAATTCATTTTATTATTTAAACACTAACTGATGTTGTTTTGGCTGTTCTGATGAAGACTAACTAGTCAAAAGCACTTAACCAGTGATTAAATTACATTTTTCCTTAGTCCATATTCACCAGTTTTTTTTTTTTGTTTGTTTTATTTACTGTGTTGATTCCTGGTGGAGACTGGGGATGACACACTGATATACATGCCTAAAAAGGGGTACAGGATGGTCACATGGCTTAGCTGCTGTGGAGGCAGGGCGATAAGGGTGCACATCTCCGTTGTATGCCCACCTGCCCCCTCAGGCATACCATTAGGTCCACAAGGGAGGTCGGAAATGGGTAGGTTAGAAGAGCCCTTTTCCAGATGGATGCACAGACATGCTGAGCCCCCAAGATGTCTAGGTCCATGATGGGCCCAAGGAAGACCATATTAAAAGTCTAGGGAGGGTACAGAGTCATCTGGCAGACCTGGCATGGACAGGTACTGAGGTGCCAGGCCTGTACCATGAAGGATGGTGGAAGGATCAAATAAAAATGAGAGAAGGAAATGCAACTGCAGTCAGGAAATTTCCTTTAAGAATATTCACACCAACTGCTCATTTTGTTTGTGTACAGAACAAACCTTTAGGGAATGCTGCATTTATAAATAAAACAAGTAGAAGTCTATTAGCATCTTCAAAAATCTACCTTGAGAAACAAAGACTCAGAGCTAGCACTAGGAGAAATAACTGCAGAGTTATTCTCTTAAGCTCCTCAGCAGCCAAATAAGAAATGTAAGAAGTCTAAAGACAATAATATGTATGCTGCCAGGTCCGACTTTGATGTCTCTATCATTAGTAGACAGTACTGCAACAGTGATATAATGAAGGACATACAGTTTTGTAATTGCTTACCATAACAGCAGATGTCACAGTATCTGCACCCTTCCTCCTTCCTTTCCCATCCTGTTTTATTTGGCCAAGGTGGACCTGCTGTTCCATATTTCCCTCTCTATCCTTATGTACTGGAGTCTATTTTTTCCCTAGACTTCTAGCCTTAGACACATTTTCCTGGAGCAGAAAAACGGTTTACTATTAAAATTTCGAATGGCACTCCGTCGACTGTGCTATAGTCGGCAACGGAAGTTCGAAAACGTCAAATATTGAAGTAAAAAAATCAATCTAGGAATGGTTTTAACATGAGTCGAGGTAGGTGTTCAGTATTATTCTGAACTACAAACATCTCCCCTACCTCGACCCATGTTAAAACCCATTCCTAGATTGTTTTTTTGACTTCGCAATTTTCATTTTCGAACTTCCGTGTTCGACTATAGTACAGTCGACGGAGTGACGTTTGAAATTTTAATAGTAAACCAGAAAAACTCTGAGCAACTTCATTGTCATATGTCCCTGCATGTAGTCTTGCATATGGGTGAGTTTTAGGTTAGACATGGAGCAAGAGGAAGGAGCCCAAACTTTTATAAACTGGCCAGATGTACAGTCCGATTGGCAGGATACTTCCCATTAGTAAGCAATACTGCAACAGTGATCTGTTCAGACATCAACTCTTAAGGTCTTTTCTTATACAGCTGTACTTTCCTTGTAAACTCATTTGCAATATGAAACATTTAATCTGTAGGAACAACTCTTCTATCACCCCATTTTCAAGTTTGAAATCATTGAAGCGCGCACAGCAAGCTGAAGACTTACAGTTTTCCCAACTAGTTCCAAAATGACACAAATACTAACAGGTCTAGTCTACAAGTATCTTTCTACTTACAATGGTTGATGAACTGCTCAAATAAGGTGAGTCCAGGGGCAAAATAAATGAATAACTCCAATCCTTGAAATTACAGGACTCCAATAATGATCCAGAAAATCAAATAACAGCTCATCTACCAAAATCTTCCACAAAATGACAGCAGCAGAGATTTGAGCATCCTAAAACCAGACATACTGAACACAGACAAGCAAATAATCCACAAAGGCAACAATCAACATTGCTACTAATCACATCATATGATAGCCTGTCATACATCAGCTACACTAAAGCTATGCAAAAAAGTTCATTTCTGTGAAGTTAAACTAATAAGCACTCCAAACTTAAATGGCAAAGAAACAATGTAACATTCATAGGATTATAGGAGTTTACAAGGCTAATGGTCCTACAGCAGTGATTCCGAAACCGTGGTCCGCGGACCTCTAGGGGTCCATATGATGAATTCTAGGGGTCCACTTTATTATTCTGCAGAGTGACTATTAAAAAAGAAAAACACAAATACACTTCTTTTCCATGTCTTCCGCATTCGCGGCTAATCAGCTGCTTTCCCTGCGTTTGTAAACAGGGTAGTAATAACCATTAACTTCCGCGTCTGCGGCTGACATGGAATGAGTGACTACTTGCCCTATAGCGGCTATGTTTTCTATCTGGCAGTTGTGGCAGTTGGAACTTGGAGGGAAAGTTCAACAAACTATTACTTTCCCTCCAGTCAGTTATTGTAGTTGTGTGATGCTGGTTGGATTCCTTCTGCAGAGCTGACCAAGGTAAGACTTTTTAAGTTTTTTTTTTTTTGTTAGGCTGCTTCATATTCTTCATAGTTTTGGTGTACCTCTCATAAAATTGGGTTTTTCTGGCAAATGCTTGACAAGTTATTGAGCACTAAATTCAGAAAATAGTTTGCATCCTTCAGAAAATTAATTTTTCAGACTATGTTCTCCACATGGCCTTGTATGTCTGTTTCTCATAAAATTGTGCTTTTTCTGGCAAATCTCTGGCAAGTCATTCAGCACTGAAGTAAGAAAATAATGGCAGACATTTCAGCTTTAGAGTTCATATCCTTCAGAAAATTCATAGTAATACAAAACTTGTTTTTCTATCAACTTTGTTAAGTCTGTAAGAACAATATTTAACAGGTGTTCCTATTTTTGGGACTATGTTCCCCCATTATTTGTGGCTTTGTCCATAACTTGTGTGTGTGTGTGTGTGTGTGTGTGTAAGAGGTAGGAAGTAGATCCCTTAACTGTCCAGATTTTTGCACCATGTTTTCATCTGTTCCTCAGAAAAGGATTGAAGTTGCCAAGTAATGACTCACATTTCAGTTTGACTTCAGAAGTGCATAATAACAGAAATCCTGTTATTCTGCCAGTTCCCTAAATTCATAAGAGCAGTACTTATAATCTGGCCCTATTTATTGTAGGTTTTGTTCAGATTTCTTGAGATTCAGGTGTGTGTGTGTTAGACAGTGAAATTCCCTACTTATGTTTATAGCAGGTGGTTAGAAGTTTGTTTAGGCTCAAACCCAGTACTTTAGCTACAGGAAATATGAGCCTGAATCCCCTCTACCCCAACTACAAAGCTGCAATTTAAGGAATTGAGATTCATGTGCATTTTCAAGGAATTTAGTTTCAAGTTCATTTTCAAAGAATTGTTAACTTCAAGGGAAGACAAGTTTACTGCTGCTCGTGTTAAGTCTGTTTACAATGTGTAGCTCTTTTGTTTAGCTAGCTGCTAGCTAGCAAATGGTATCATCATTGTGGTATAGAATTTTAAAGCAGTGTTAGTAGCACAACAGGTAGCATATTTGCATATTGATGCAGAAGGCTATGATTTCTTCTCCCACACCATGTAGATGGATTGCTGATACTGTGTTGCATTTCAAGGGGGTGGGATGCTGCAGTCCTGAATATGTCCTTTGGATGAGATGCCTGGTAACTTTCGACCTGTTTTCAGTTTGCCATCCATGCAATATGACCAGTATACCATTTTTTACTGTAACATAGTAGGCAATTTATTCTTCAAGGACAGCAGGCACTGAATTTGTAGATGAAACACTGAAATACACAGTTGTTTTCTAGCAGCAAACTTCTCATTAGTTACAGATCTGTTTAAGGTGGAATTTTTCAGGTGGCTTTTACTTCTGCAGAGATTGTGCATTTTGACTGATATTGGTGGATTGTAATGACAGAATTTTGAGTGGCCTTTTATGGTTGGAATGTTCTTATTAGTTCATATGGTTTGCTTCATTGCTTACTGGAAAAATATTCCTAAGTAGCCCTATGATTTAAAAATAGTACAAAGGTAAACTTCATCTGCCACTGGCCAGATGCATTTTCTTTGAGTGTGGGTTTCAGTGCTGTTTCAGTGACTGAGTTTGAAAGTCACAGAATTCGTAATAAGTCTGTTTTCATTTTGAGACTGTTTTTGTTTCCTTAGCAAGTGTCTATCAGTGTGCTATAAAATTTGAAGTAACAGTTTTACATGAAATTCAAATAGCTGTAGTCATTGCAGAAGTAAAGCAGTAAACCATATGCACAATGTTTATGGCAACTGAGGAGAAATAGCCAAATAATTGGACGCTGCATGGGGAGGGGGGGGGAGCTGACTGGGGAGGTTTTTAATTCATAACTAAGCTTGAACATGTGATTTTGCAATTAGGTTCAGAGGAGGTATGCTAGCAATTTGATGTTTCTTATTTTTATTGTCCTATTGAAATTTACTTTCATAATAGCTAGAACTCTTGGTATAGATTTCAGTACAGCCCAGGTGACTGGAGTTTAGTTATTGGCCATGGTGCCCGATTATGTGTTTTCAACATAACTTAGCAATATTCACAGAAATAATGACATTTAAAAATATTTGGAAGTGACTTTAATGCACTACTACTCATTCTAGAAATTAACTCAAGTGCATGTTTAGCTCTGACAGTTTTAGAAGCTGGAGTCTGTTTAAATCGTAATCCTTTACAAATAAAACTAATCTTTGCAATTCAAATATTGCTTTAATATTAATTATTTATTATTATTAACAGAATCCAAAATATAGGGGTCCGTGAAAATATTTCCTTTATCAAAAGGTGTCCTTCAGCTGGCAAAGTTTCGGAACCACTGCCCTAGAGTCCTTACAAGCCTAGCTAAGTTAAAAAAAAGTGTCTGATAAGAGCAGATGCTGAACTCAGCACCTATTTCCCCTTTCCAGTAGGGATGTAGGTCGTACCCCTGGGGTGAATTTAAAGTTACCCATCCAATTATCCAGATTACACTTGAATAGGGTTAATGAGGGGCTTACTTTGACATGAATAGGAAGCTTGTTCCAGATAAGGGGCAGCCTCTAAGATACAAATCTGTCCCTCCAACAAATTCTGTTAGGTCACATACCGAGCCAATGTCCTTAGAGAGTGGCATGATTGCCATTAGAATTATGGGTATGCAGCATTTTCAGTAAAGCAGGGTCAGAGATTACTTTATAAGCAAGGTACAGGTCACCTCTGTATGGTCTGCATGAAATGGAATAAAGTGGTAGAGATTTCAATCTTTTCCACATAAGGCATGTGCTGAAGGCCCTGGACTTTTTTTGTGAGGAACCTTTACGGTCTCTCCAGTTGGTGCAGGTGTCTAGACAGGTGCATACCAAAAGGGGTGTTATATTCTATTACTGGTCTGATGAGGGATGAGTACAGGGGGACTATGACCTCTACTTTTCTGGAGGCAATACTCATATATGAGGTGGGTGTGAAGACTGGTAGAGAAGAGATGAAGGCTGCCAGCCTAGTCAAATAGAATTTGATACATAATTCTGGCATTTGTAAAAATAAATGTAAAATACAGGCTTGTGTATTAAATGTAAAGAAATGCTGTTTCAACAATATGGCAACATTGCCATCTCCTGTAAGGAAAACTAAGTCAAGCATTTCAAATCTTTCTTTTGAAATTAAAATTATTTCATCACTGCCTTTCATGTTTTACAATTCGGCTCCAGTCCGGCTGGATGGGGGCTTCCTGCCTATTGTTTTAAGGCTAAAGTTAATGACCAGAATTTACATTTGGAATGCCCTTTATTGCTCTAAGTGTAAAATAATGTAAATGCAGTTAATGTGTAGCCTGGGAACTCCAGGAAGGGTGAAAAAGATGATGTAATGTTTATCAGAACTGGAGTTTCAATTTAAACAGTGAGAACCAGAGATTGTTGAGCATTTCTGACTTGACTATCCAACTCTCAGCACTCTGCCTGTTGTCTTAAGTAAGTTATCTTAGAAGTATGTTTTCTTGTAGCAATAGCTAGGAATTAGACTAAGTGTTTTTCTGTTATGTCAGAACTGTACTACTGAATTATTTTAAGTTTCTGTGTGATCTCTGAACTCTGGAATAGCACTGTGGTGTAGTAGTAATGTCTTGTGTTTTTAGTATTTATTATTAAATATTTTTAAACGCTTTTCAACTGTGGCTGGTTTATGTAGAGAAAAATGAAGGTCTAGAGTACATTGCGTATGTATAGAATTTATTGTACAAGGCCACTCTAATAAGCCTTGACTGATTAGTCATACTTACCAATTGGATAATAATATTGCACAGTATTAATTGGACACCCTTTTAAGGGCCTTTGTGTAGCTGATAATTATTAGCTGGTAGTGGCAGTAATTACTACTGTATAGTCTGGGTATAGAGGCACAGCTGGAGAATTTTTGTCAGCCTTTTCCAGGAGTGTCTGTGAAGCAGTATAAATACTTATCTGAAAGTGTGTGTGTGTGTGTGTGTGTGTGTGTGTGTCAGCTACTGGGGCAGGGACACAAAGCACTGATTGGACAGAGAGGGTACTGGAGGTTAGCTTGCCAACTGGGCTGAGATCTGGTCCCTATAGCTGTGCCAGTGGGGACTCGTATTGGGGACCTGGAGAGTAAGGGAGCAACCAGTCCCAGACTGACTGTGATCTCTGTGTGCACGCAAGGAAAATTGTACTTTACTGTGTGTATTTGTTATCCTTTCCTCTTATATGAGATGCCCTCTCTGGTGTTAATGGTGAGGATTGAGGCTCCTTGATTGCTGGGTCAGGGAATGGCCATCACAGTGTGTAATAAAAAATGCCCTTCTTACTAATGTGAAGACATGGTGGTCAAAAGTCAAGTTGCTGTCAGCCTGTGTGTTCAGATCCCTCACTACAGATTGTTGCTCAGGGTATTCTTATTGATATAATAATGTGCAGGGACATCACACTTACCAAAGGGGATGATGATGCATTTCTTTGTGTTGCGTTTAAGTCCATGACTTTAACACCAGTCAGTAGTAACTAAGTCCCTCTAGTAGGATTCTGACATCATCATGGGACCCAATGATCAACCCCAGTTTGCAATCATCAGCAAACTTAGTCAGCCACAGGCCTTTTTTTTTAGCCTGGACGTCGGAGAAGTAGATACTGAAAAGTAGGGGCCCCAGAACACGACTTGTTACTGGTCTGCTGGAGATGGTGGACTCACCTATTTTGACTGTTTGAGTTTTATTGATGAAGTTTGCAACCCACATGACAGTATATGGGTTGATACTCAGTTTCCCCTTTTTTAATTTATCCAAATCCTTTGGGTTTTTAATACCATGATGGAAATGGACACCATTTCTAAGTCAAAGCTGGGTGAGCTTATAAATGATACCAGAGTGTGGGACTGTGTCAAAAGCCTTGGCAACATCTAGGTAGGCTGTATGCACAATTTTATCGTCGACCATGGTCTTGGTGACTGCATAAAAGAATTTGACCAAGTTCAATAGGCAAGTTCTCCCTTTAACGAGTCCAAATTAGGTGGGGTCAAGCATTTGAAGATTACCTATGTCTTTAGTTATAAGGTCCATGATGAATCGCTCCAAGGCCTTACAGATAAAGATGGTCAGGCTAATGGGTCTATAGTTACCAGGGTCAGTGGATGCACCCCCTTTATGTAAATGGATGAAGGTAGCTGTTTTCCATTCAGTGAGGACATATCCCTTGCTTAAACTGTGATTGAAGAGAGTACACAGGATGCAGCCAGGTATTCTATCAAGTCCAATGGAAGCTGTTTTTAGCCTTTGATAGGGCATTTAAGATCTGATCCGTGGAGATAATAGGTGGGGGGGCAGGTGGTAGGGATGCTTTGGGGTATTTTAGGTGGGGATAAGGGAGTAATGTTATCAATAAACCTATCAGTCAACAGGTTTGCTATATTCTCGGGTTCAGTGTAGGTGGTACCATTAACTACAAGTTCACAGCAAATCTTAGCTTTTTCCTTGCGGTTGCATATGTAGATGAAGAATGCTTTATTATTATCCTTTGTCTGGGAAGCTAGTTTGGATTCATAATTGGCTTTAAAGGACTTTACAAGATGCTTTATTTGCTTACCTAGTTTCAGGATGGAATTCTTCCAGTTTTGGGATCTGTTCCTTCTTAACTTTAGAAAGTAATTTTTTTCTCCTAGTATAAAGCCTATTTATGGCTGATGTTACCAGGCTGGTTTGTTCTTCGTAGAGGAGCCTTTTTTGGTCCTATGTGATACTGCCAAATTAATACACTTAGTAAGATGCTCATATAAGGCTTTTGTATATATCCGAGCATAGGTGTCCTTTCCCTCAATATGAAGAGCGGCTATGAAATTAATCATCCATGCAAAAGGTCATAATTGGTCTTAGAAATATTTTTTAGTCTGGTATTGGCTTGAGGTCAATCAGGTATTATTTTTGACCTCTAATTGTACTGACGTATGGTTGAACCTTACCAGAGAGGGCCGCACACTTTGGGTGGAGCAATTATACCCCATATTAGTGAGTACCACATCTAGTATATTTGACCCTTTGTAGGGACATCAACTATTGTTCCAGGGAGTTGTAGTTGATGAAGTCCATGAACCTCTGGGTAAGTGTATTGGTACATGTGTAGTTCACAGAGTCAATGGCTAGATAATTGAAGTCACCCAAGACCAGGATACTGGGCTGTATTTTGATGGATTCAAGTAGGTCAAAGTAGGCTGTGCAGGTGTCATGACTTCCTATAGCTGGCAATAACCTGGAGGATCATTTTGCCAACAGTCAATTGCACCTAGATTAGTTTGAGAGAATTGTTCTGTTTAACCAGTCTAGAGGGGTACTTATCGTTGATGAGAATAGAAACACCACCTCCTTTTGCCTTCCTGCCTTTGGATTGATGTCTGAATGTGTGAAAGGAATTAAACCTGGTACTGGCAGGGGTGCTGTCTGCTGCCTTAAACAAGGTCTTCGTGACTGCACAGATGTTAGCATCCTCCAGGGCGAGGACTGCTTCCAATGCATGCAGCTTCAGATTTAGACATCTAGCTTTTAGCAGCATAATCTTGAGTTTATTTTTGGATGGTAATTTTATGTTGGAAATTTTGTTGTTGCAACATTGCCTAAAAAAAGGCTTTATGGGGGTGGTAAGAGCCCTAGCCAATAACCGAAATTGCAGGGGTGACAGATGAAGGCCATTTCTGGCAAAACATCAAGGTCAGATATTGCATTCCCTTAGAATAGCACCAGAAACATAGCCAATTGTTGAAGTCCATTATTTTTTGTTTGTATTGTGGCTTCATTCTAGGTGAGGGTAAAATGCTGCTCAATACTAGGGACATACAGACCTGGGACACACATTCCAAGAACTCAGTCATGTCTATCTTTATATAGTACAGTGAGGTACATCTCAAGTCATTCAAGCCAACATGGACTATGACACAGTTATAACAGTACTTCTTGTTGAGTGCGTGTGTGATATGGTGGATACTAGCACCTGACAGACAACTGACTGTGACTTTTTCCTTATCCAACCTGGTAAGGGGAACATCTGTATGTCTCACAATACAGTCTCCTATGACTAAGATGTTAGATTTTGCATTCTGCCTTAATGGCTTGTTGGGTGAGACACTGGTGTGTGCGCTGTTATGTGTATGTTGATTTGCAGTAGATGTGTTTTGTAAGGTGTGGTCCCATCTCTGATGTTTTGTTAGGCTTTTAGTCTTCTAGGAGATGTGATGTGTGTGTGGACAACCTGCTGAATGTCATAGATACTGGTTGGTACACAAGAGAGCCTGGCTTCTAGGTTTTTAGTATAGGTACATCTCTCACAAACTGTCTGACATACCTCTCAACCTCTTAGAGCAAAAACTCTGGACAAAGCCTAAAATGTTAGGGGGGACAAATAGTGACAGACTTTAATTATTGCTCTTACAAACTTAGAAAGTTGATAGAATAATGGGTTTGCATTAGCATGAATTTTCTGAAGAATATAGAGACTTAAACTCAAATGTTTGTCATTATTTAATGTCTTCAATCCTCAGCTATTTGCCAGAAAAGTACAGATTTTAGGAGGAACACACCAAAAATATGAGGCAAAAATCTGGACATTCTGCAAGCATTTGTACAGTTGAGAGGTATATGAGCTAGCAGGAGAAGGCTGTCAGTGTACATGAGGCAACTGCCTCAGGATGCCATGTCTACCAGGTTGGCTGGGGAAACTGAAGGAAACTGTCCATCCATGATACTAGCAGAGGGTAGGAGAAGTAGGTAAAGACTAGGATTTGGTGGTTAGAACTAGTGTTGGTACCACAGGGGCCTCTCAATGTGGAACACTTGACCATGAAGCACAATCACGAGAACCACTGATGAAGTACCAGCAGAGTAGTAAGGGAAAATTTGCAACCAAGAAGTTTTGCTTCTATAGCCACCAACAGTGCCCACTACTCCATAGTGCTCAATATTGCACAAGTAAGCATGTGGCTTTTATTTCAAACATGAACAAAGGAACTCCAACCAATTAATGCTAAAGCTCAAAACTAATCCCTGTAACAGTAACCTCAAATCTTATTAGTCCGCTGCACTACTCCTGCCACAAGGGTACGGGGGGTTCACTCTAAATGAAAGAATTCCTGTAATGAATCCTCAGTCCTTCGAGTCAGAACTAGATTCAGCAGGTCTGAAACTAGTGTATGCTACATTACTCAGAAGTGCACAAAACAATACAAAAAAGCAAATGATCAATTAGTTAAGTAATAGAATAACTTAACTTAAATGCAGTCATTGCTACGTACCCAGAAGTGCCAAATATCACAATGGAAGGAAGCCAATAATAAGGTATGCAGTAGGCAAATTGTATGCAGTTCAAAAGTGCCGAAAACAGTTAAAACTGATATTGTCAAAGTTGTCCATAGACAAAAGTTAAAATTTGACATTATCAAAGTTGTCCATACACAGCCAAATGCAACCATTATTAAGAACCAATACCATTGCCTTAACTTCCAGATGGCAAGATGTAGTGGTGTGAGTCCATTCAGACTTATGGCTCTGTTGCTGCTGAATGAGCAGACCATGTTTTTTATGAAGGAAGTAATGTCCACTAATCACACACGAGGTACTTTGGAGCCAGTAAGATTCACAGCAGTGATAGTAACAAAGGACACAGTATATGCATGGCAGCTACGCAACTTTCTCAGATGAGGGTCATCGCAACAATAAATGATAACATCTGGATTTGCTTACCATCTCAACTGCATCAATTTGGCCATTTCTTCTTTAAAAGTGAGATTGACTCTGGTCTCATTGCAACAAAGGTACTTGCATAAGGGATATTAGCCTCCTTTAAATAACCAATGTTGTCATGTATCTTTTCAGTTCTTCTTGTGGTTGAGAAGCTGTTGGGTGACCTCCTGTACTTCAGACTAGTCATTTGCACTATACTTGCACGGGAACCTGGGTATTTCTTTTTGAATGAAAACTTGTAAATCTCTTAAATTTTATGGCATGATGTCTCCCCTTCTAAGTCAATGAATAAATGCACCATAGTACACAGATATCCTTAAAAGTGCTTATATACAGCATTTGTTTGCTTAGCACCTAACCAATGACAATGAAAGCTGTGGATTTTGTTCACAATTTAAGTGTCAGCAGATTGAGGAAACTATAGGCTTTATCATCTTATTTCAAAGAAAATGCATTAAAAGACAAAAAAGAAGCATGCTATAAAGAACAGAGTCTCAAACAAAGTAAAATATCCAAGTACAAAATGGAGAAGAGAAAAGAAGAAGAAATACATTAGAAAGTGTGTGTTCTGTGCATAAAGAAGCAACTACTGATAAGTACACTTCCTCATCCAGTTTGCTTGACAAAGAGGTGTTAACACTCATGGTTCCCAGTGCAGGTGTTAAAAAGCAAGTTTCAAAGCTATGCAAGCCTGACTTATCAAAGTTGGTCCACATTGCTTAAAGGTAAAGATCACCCTATTATTGGTTTTCTGGAAACAGAAAAGGTTATTCTGCAAGTATAAGAGGCTCAAAATGCCTGGAGAGTATTTTAGCTGTACCTTCTAAGAGGCCTCATGCTCCCCTCCATTTTAAAATAGGTTTGTTGATGCCACTGACAGAACTCTGGTTATACCAGTCTCTGAATAAAGAATTGCTGCTATAGAGTATATATTAGATAATCTTTTATAATATGTAAAAATGTATAAATAACATTAAAAAGTCTGAGAGAATGTTTTATTACCACCCCTTTTGTTGCTGGTACTAGAGCAAAATCAGTCTGTGGCTAAACATGAAAGAGAAGGAGCTTTCACTAGTACCTGTAAAGTCATATGAGGGGAAAGGGAATGTAAGAGAATACCACTGCCTATACCCTCTGAGGAAGAGAAGGATTTTTATGTATCTCAAATTCATTGAGTTTGTGAATGTGATTTAGTGGACAAAAATGCAGCATCTCAGCAGTCATGTTCTCTCTTAGATGGTGTGACATTTACAAAAACAAATTGCAAACTAGAATGTTGTGGTTTGCCTTCTGTGGATATATCTTTCCCTGGATTAAGGTCTTCTTTTTCTTTTGGCGGTTCCCATTAGGGGTTGCCACAGTGGATCATCTGTTTACATTTCTTCCTGTCCTCTGCATCTTGCTCTGTCACACCAACCACCTGCATGTCCTCTCTCACCAAATCCATAAATCTTATCTTAGGCCTTCCTCTTTTCCTCTTACCTGGCAGCTCCATCCTTAGCATCCTTTTCCCAATATACCCAGCATCCCTCCTCAGCACATGTCCAAACCAAAGCAATCTTGCCTGTCTGGCTTTGTCTCTAACCCGTCCAACCTGGGCTGACCCTCTAATATACTTATTCCTAATTATAAGGTATATTGACATAATCTGATTAAAACAAAGTTGCCATTTTTACCATTGTTTGACACATTTATAAATGATGCCAAGGATAATTATCAACATTCTGCCATCTAAAAACATGCTCCTAAAAGTAAAGATTGGATTTACATGGTACTGCAGACAGGCCATATTTTCACTCTAGTCAAAGGGCAGGGCATGTAATAATCTCTTTCCCTTCTTTTTTCAGCAGGGAAATGCAGTTCCCCTTGCTTCATTGCCTTTTGACAATCAAAAATTCACTGAACAATATCTCACAATGTCTTTATATATTGTGCAACTTAGACAAAAAGTATCAAAACTATATTCTACACTCAGTGCAGAAGGGTATATAAGATGTGTCAGAAAAAATAGAAGGAATAAGACTGAAAGGTTGGATTTAGAGTAATAAATTTGAAACAAAACAGATGGCATTGTGGGACTTCTTACAAAGTAAAGGATGACAAGTATTGTGGCCAAACAGCTATTTCATACCCCTCTCCCAAGTTCTCAAGGAACTTCAACATGTTTCCGTAGAAAGCAGCACCTTCCCAAAAAGGATTCCTAAGAGAGTTAGTTCCCAATCACTGACAATAATGGTGGGAAAATACATTTTAGCAAAGTGGTAACCACTTCCAGGATTTAAATCCTTAACTTTCTCCTATAATCCTGGAATATGATTTTCATCATCATACAGCAGATTCTGAACTAATTACCTTATACAGGTAGATACAACAGACCATTTCAAATGGCTATTAATTCCATAATGTTTACTAAATACCCCATGCAACATCTATTATGCATATTCCCCAACAAGTTCAAGGTATATTCAGTCTGATACAGCAGTTACTGAAGTGCAAGACAACACAGATAATACGTAATCATCACACAGTATCAGGCTTTATATTTCAGTCTGTTTCCAAGAAAGACAAAAAAAAAAACTAGAAGAGATTGTTAGACCAGTGCAATCTGAAAGAATTTGCTCTGATGAAAGTTTTAATGGTAGAAGACAATGTTTCCTCCCAGAGAAGCAGATTCCTTCATGGCATCTCTGGATATGGAATATACTTACCTCCATTTTTATAAGGCCTGCCTAAAGGACATATTTGAGATACTAAGTTACTCATTCCCACTTCCATTTTGCAACTGCTCCTTTTTGTTTGCTAATCTCTGAAAAGATACATTCCCATTTCCATTACTAAGATGACTGATAGCAGTGAAGAACCAGGAGCAATTATTTCAGTGAGTCAGAGAAATTATACTGTTGTTTTAGTCAATGAGTATTTTCATAGACTTCAAGAAATCTTCCTTTTGCCAAATTCTGATAGTAGCTTTCCTTGAGGTATATTCAGTTCAAATGAAAATTTTTGACAAAGGAGATAGAAATTCATAGTCTAATCATACCTCTCTCCCTTGCCCAGATTTCTGCAGAGTGATTAGATTCTTAACTTAGATTTTCAGTATGTTTCTCACAAAATTTATGGTTTTCAGGCAAATCACTGAGGTTTGTCATCATTAAATCAAGACATACCTTTAAATTTTAGACTTCATATCCTTCAGAAAATACATGCTAACACAAATTCTGGGATTCTAGCAACTCTCTAAGTTTATAAGGGCAATATTAAAAAATCTGGGCCTTTGTCCAGCCATTATTTTAGGCTTTGTCCAGATTTATTGTGCTAGGAGGTTGAGAAGTGTGGGTCTCTTGAATCCGCTTTCAGCATAACTCCTACTCACTTGAGCAAGTCAATACCTCAATGATCTGGAATACATGACATCATGCATTCTTCTGGGTCTTCATACAAGTATTTACATGAGAAAACAGGTCTTGAGAAATATATGGAATCAGCCTAGAGGCTCTCTGGAAACAATGATTCTTATTCTGTACTCAGTAAGAGAGTTTCTGTGCTGATATGTTACTCTAGACTTGTCATACTGAATGCTATCGATACAGTCAGTTGATGATGGATTCTATTAACCATACCAGGGGAGCACATTTCCATGATTTGTAACTTAGGACTACTGAACTCATTACAGAAGGCCTCTTCACATCAATCTAAAAGAAAACAAAACAACTACAAGAGCTCTGGGAGTTTTTCAGAATGGTTTCCTTCCAGGACCATTACAGATCATCACAGAACATGTCACAGAACTGCAGTACATTAGAAGCAAGAGGCAATTCAGATATGGAACAGGGCAATTCACCAGTTTTCTTCTTTCTGCAGTCTTATTTCCCAGGTGAGCTGAAGTTCCTGGCAGGTTCTTTCAGCAGATATTTCTGGTTCATAAATGACAGCTAGGTCCTGCAGTCTTTCAGAAAACCATTTCACAATGGTAATGTCATATATGTTTGTATCTATCACTCAAACAATGTACTTTCAGACTGCAAAGCCATCTTTCATTAATTTAAAAAGTGAAAGATTACAAGTTTTCATGACCTCATGCTCTGATATATACCTTGCTTTGTTTTGACAAAGTCAACTTCAGTTTTGACTTCCAAGATGGCTGCACATTGAGTAGCAGCTTAGTTTCAGCCCTCCCAGTGTGAAAACAAAGTCAGAATAGAGAGCCAGTGAACTAATTTTTTGGGTAAATTTCCTTAACTGACTAGTAAGTGCACTGCTTGGATGCAGCAAAAAAGAAATTCAGAGAACGTAAAAGAAAATCAACTGGAAAAGTTGAGGAAAAAATACTGACTGGCAAGAATTCTGCAGCTATTCAGCAATAAGCAGTTTAAGCACCAGCTTTGGTGCAAGACATGACTTCCAGCAACCTAGAGGAAACAAATAAGTCAAATGCACTCAAAGCTGATTAAAATAAATGAAACTCTGATGGAGTATATCCAACTGAAATAACAAAAGGCTGTATGAAATAGAAGAAGTTTGTAAAGGGTTAAAATAAAATTGCATGTGTTCTACACGGTTAGTTTATGTGTTACAACAGTATAAGCAGAAACACTGAAAAGTACAGAATGTTAAGCTTCAATTTCTGAGGCAGGATTCTTTCTAAATTACATGGTAAAAAGAAACATATTCCATACTAAGTTAGAAATGTAATTAAGAAGCTACAAATCTATTTTTTACTAAACTTGATGTATTTCTATTAGATATTAGTAATGGTCTGAAGAATAAACTGTATTATGAACTTAATTAGCATTTTTCTATTGGATGCTAGCAGTGGTATGACTGATAAAGTTTATTACTTTGTTAAAGTTTTCCTATAAAAGATTATGAATTCATTTGTTCAGGGAGACATGACTTCCTGAGTACTGTCTCCCAAACATGTATGTTATTTCATTAAATAAATAATATTTTAATCTGCTAATGATAAGTTTATTTTATTATAGTTAAACCTTAACAGATGGTCCCTTAAAGACATGGATTTTTTCAAACTGCCTGGAGCTGCTTCTATACAAAATCACTTTACTGGGCCCTTTGACAGTTTTCTGTCTTTTGTATTTTCTGTATAGTCCGTTCACAACTGCACCTCTCTTTGGAACTTTCAGTCTTGGCAGACTTTTGGGTTTTTATAGGTAAGTGTATCTTTTGCACATGTGTGGGTTAGTATGTGAGCAGGATACCTTTTTTTGTATTAACATTGTAAGTTTTATTTACAATGGGAGTGAATGTGGGTATTTAAAAAAAAAACAGAGTATGGTACTCCTGCAAGACATACGTTTCAGAACTGTAACACAGATAGCTGTCTTTACTTAGATAAATGGCATGAGCTCACTAAAAAATGATGGTAAATTGGCATTTCCACCTGCAGGTACTTTTGCTAAAAATATTGTGTTAAACTTACAAAAATGACTTAGACAAAAAGGTAATAAAGTCCCTACTGGCTGCTGGTCAGCCTTAAATGCATGGCAGGTAGACTTTAAACATATTGAAAAAGATTCTATAGTTCACAGTTTGAACTATAACACAGCTAAACTTAAAACACAGTTACATGTGGTTAAAAAGATGGTTAATCATCTACAACATTCTGATTGTGAGGTACAGGGTAGCTATGGGATCTATTCCCTTCCCTTAGGGGATTACATAAATTACAACTTAGCCACAGCATATCTGATGATGACTGCTTAGTTTTGCCCACCGCACCACCACCACCTTATAATGCACCACAATCTCCCTCGACCAGCAAGATTCTGCTATCTCTTCTTCCACCTCAGAGATTAATACTCCACTGCCTTCTCAATGAAGGCAACTTTCTGAGTTGTCTACCTCCAGTCAGTTGCCTCACGTTCCTCTACTCAACCTAAAGCTTCTTCCTCTTAGGTTCATAGGTAGTTACTAGGCTATCAGCCTGAAGGCATTTATAAGCCTAGCCAAAATGTGTTGGCATTCGCCACCCCCTTAGAATAGTTCCTTATGCCTCTGTCCAGCCGAGCCACTGAAGTGATCCCCAGGGTAAACTTTCTGTTTCCCATACACTCATCATGGTTTCTCTTGAAGTGTGTTAGCGAGGAGCTCTGGCTAATGTAGATTGGAATCTTGTTCCAAAGCATGGAGAGTCTCTGGGACAGGAATCTATCCCTCCAGCACGTCCTATTTATTTTGTTGTGGTGAGGTTTAGATCCCTACAGTGTGTGGCTTGAGGGAATAAGGTTTTCTTTAGGTGGAGCATGTCCATCAATTCTGGGTTGGACATGGCCTTGTATGTCAGGCAGAGATCATCTCTGAGTAGACGGTATGCAACCGAGTACAGCTGGAGTTTCTTCAGTTGAGCTGCATAGGGCATCTGTCTGAGGCCAGTGATCCTCTTGGTGAGGTACGTCTGTGGTCTTTCCAGCTGTTGCAGGTGTCTTGTAAGGTACATCCCAAATGGGGCATTGTACTCTATGATGTGTCTGATGAGTAGAGGGGCACAATGACCTCTTTTGATCTAGATGCAAACCCTTTTGTGATTAGGTGGGCCACATAGAAGGATTTTCTAACCACTTTGGCAATGTGATTATCAAAGGAGAGATTACTATCTACTTGGGTCCCCAAATCCCTTATTACGTTTTCCGTATGTAGGGGATTACCACCTATGTGGCGGTTTGTGGGTACTTTGTTTTTTCCAAAGGGGTTGACTATGCACTTTTTGGCATTTAGCTTGAGGCCATGATTTTGACACCAGGTATCCATCTCAGTGAGATCCTTTTGGAGGATGTCTGTGTCGGCAGGAGAGTCAATTACAGCCCCTAATTTGCAGTTGTCTACAGACTTGGCCAGCCATAGTCCTCCTGTGCTTGCCTGTACCTCTGAGAAGTATATGCCAAACAGGAGGGTTCCTAGGACTGAGCCCTGGGGAACACCACTTGTAACCGGTTTAAAGTCAGACCTAGCTCCCACAAATCTCACCATGTGGGTTCTGTCCATGAGCCAGTTGGCAACCCATCTTGTGACATAGGGGTTTATGTTCAGGCTGGTGAGCTTGTCTATAATACCAGAATGGAGAATGGTGTCAAAGGCCTTTGTGAGGTCTAGGTAGGCTGTGTGTACCACCTTTCCCTCATCTATAGCCTTGGTAACTGTCTCAAAGATGTCCATCAGGTTTAGGAGGCATGATCTGCCCTTAAAGCCGAACTGGGTAGGGTCCAGTGTTTGGAGGTTCCCGATGTCTGTTAATGAGTTCCATGATGATGTGCTCCATAGCCTTGCAGACCAAGCTAGTCAGGCTTATAGGGCGATAGTTCCCTGGGTCTGTTGTAGCTCCACCTTGGTGGAGCGGAATAAACTTTGCTGTGCAACACTCTATGGCTATGTAGCCTGTGGAGAGGCTGAGTTTGAACAGTGTGTTTAGGTGAGGGGTTAGTTTGTCTTTGAGCTTGTGTAGGATGCATCCTGGGACACCGTCTGGTCCCATTGATGCTGTGTTTTTGGCTTTGGAGAGGGATGTTTTAACCTGAGTGTCTGTGATTTCAGGGGCTCTACATTCTTCTGGTATGGTTATGGGCCCTTTTGGGGGTGAGAGGGGGGTGAAGTTTGCACTGTGCCTGTCTGCCAGGATGTTGGCAATTTCGGTTGGTTCAGTGTATTTTGTGCCATTCTGCACTAACTCAGAGCAGATCTGAGCATTGCCACTTAGATTCTTGACATAGTTAGAGAATGCCTTGTGGTTATCTTTGGAGTCCTTGGCAATTTTTCTTTTGAAGCTCGCTTTGGATGATTTTATGAGGGATCGTAGTTTCTTGCTGATACTGATCAGAGATGTCTTCCCTTCCTGTGATTTTACTCTTTTCTGTACTAGTTTCCTCCTTCTATTCTATAGCTTGTTTATGGCAGGGGTCCAACAGACTGGTTTCCTTTCTTGGAGGAGTGAGTCTTGGTTTTGCTTCGGATAGCATGATCCATGCATTCTTGTAGGTGCCCGTAGAATGCATTAGTAAAGCATTTTGCAGCTTGGACAGCATTATCCTTTAGCATGGGGGCTTTGAAACTTTCCACCTCGGTCTTAAGTAATGTGAAGTTTGCTTTTGAAAAGTTTTCCATGGTGGTTTCCTTGTCCGGGGGTGAGGGGCGGAATGTGGATATCCAAAGTGATTTGTTTATTGTCAGATCTAACCAGCAAGGGGTTGACCTTCAGTGTGGAACACTGGTCACCCATGTTGGTGATAACCAGGTCCAATATGTTGTCACCTCTGGTGGGAGTGTTGACCAGTTGATACAGGGCAATTGAGTTTATAAATTCTAGGAAATGTTGGGCAAGGGAGTTAGTATTTGAGTAGTTCTCCCAGTTAATGTTTGGGTAATTGAAATCACCCAATATTAGGGTGTTTGGTAGGACCTTTATGTTTCCCAGTGTTTCCAGAAACGTGGAATGGGGGTCCTGGGACATGGTGGGTGATCTGTAGCAAGCTACAATTTGAATCTGTTTCAGACAGTACCTGGTCTAAATTACCTCAAATGTTTATTAGCTTTCTGAGATGACGTACAAAATGGATATCTTCTCTTCCTAGATGGCAAAAGCTACATTCACATAAATTTGTTCCTCCATTCCCAATAATTATAGATGGGGACGGTTACATTGGTCCTGATAAGTTCAATACTGATAAAGACGATTTTTATTCCTCTTCAGCAGAAGAGGAGGATAGTGTAATTAATCCAATCACCCACCTACATCCTCTGTGACAAGTCCCGAACCCAGCACACCGCAAAAATGAAGTAACACCTTTGACAATAAATGTGGTTCACCATTGGTCCGCTATTTACTATTTTGGGCTCTCTCCTATCAATCAGAACAAATCCAGCAACATATTCAAGAATCTTAAAAAGGACATTTTCAGTTGCAAAATCCTACTTTAGAGGATCTCACAGCAGTAATGGACATATCCATTCCACGTGATCTATTTAAACATATTTGGGATCATGGTACTGTAGCAGTCCCTATTCCCCAGAGGCTTTTCAAGAAGCTAGGACTCATTCATTACTTGCTATAACTGCAGTATGTCCACAGTTACTTAACTGGTCCTGGATAAACCCAGTCACACAGTGAAAGGACAAGTCACTTAATCTTATTTATGGCATATGACAGACGCCTTTGAAGCCTTCCCAGGATAAACAGAACCTACTGAAGGCCTGGCAGAAAGTGATCTCTCAGCTGCTTTTGTTAATGGTTTATTACCCTCCATTTGAGACTAGCTAAAAAATCAACTTGGCAACAAGGTAACGTGGATAGCTATAAAAAGGAATCACAGCTATTTCCCTCCATGTCTGTACACCAGAAAGGACCATTGGTTAACATTAAAGTTCAAGACAGCAATATTCCCTTTCTAATAGATATTGCAGCTACTAGATCAGTATCAAATGCTTCCATGGCCAGGAATATCCCTTTGTTCTGCTACTCAGTGTGAGGAGTGAGGATATCAGGAGTTTCTTTAGACTACCCCAAGACTGTTTCAGTTCCCATTAATTTCGGACCTTTAACAGACTAACATGCTTTTCACATTGGAACATCATTTTAAGATTTCCAATGAGTCTCTGGTGATACAGATGTGTGCTGTTGCAGGTGTTTTAGATTTGGAAATCCTCTTTTCTTTCCTTACTGACACAGAACCTGTACCGCTATCGGATGTTGTTGTTGTGTGTTTCGGCTTTTCCCGGTTAGGGTTCGCCACAGCGGAACTCCGGTCCGCTAATGATTGGCAGTAGATTTTTACGTGCTGAGTTGCTGGCCCTGACGCACAACCTTCAACGAAGGTACACCCATTCATGCATGTCTAGCTGAGAATCGAACAGGACAATGTCTTACTGTGAGGCGACAACGCTACCGCAGCACCACCACCGCAGTTACTAAATACCATTCTTTCATAACTATGGCTGCAGGAAAGGACAACTGTCCCTCCAATGATCATTTTGGCCAAAATTAAAACATGGATTTGAATTTGATCCCTGTCTCTGTCCAAGGGCTTATTAGAGATGCTATACCAGTACAAATTAAATTAAAAAAATCATGAACCTCTGCCCATGGTAGCATAATATCCTCTTTCTGCAGGAGCAGAAGCAGGAATTGAAACACTTATTTCAGCATTACTGCAACAAGGCATACTTATTCCTACTCAGAGTCCTTGTAATACACTCATTTTGCCAGTAAAGAAACCTGCAAAGACACTTATACATTTCTCCAAGATCTGAGAGCTGTGCCTGCTTTTCCCATAGTACCTAACCCAGCAACTACTCTTAGCTCAATTCCCCCTTCTGCTACCAGCTTTTGGTTACAGATATTTCCTCAGCTTTCTTCTCTATCCAAATATACCCCAATGGTCAATATTTGTTTGCGTTTGCATATAAAGGACAGCAATACAAATGGATGAGGTTACCCAAAGGATATGTACAATCACCCACCTTATTTTCAAGAGAAATGAAAAAGCAACTAGATAAAATACAATTACCTTGTGGTCTACCTTAGTACAGTGCATAGATGATCTTCTCATAGCATCTAATTCTTTAGCTGACTGTCCTACTGATACTGTTTTCTTGTTAACTACACTAGCTGAGTTAGGATTTAAAGTAAACCTATATAAGCTGAGACTTTGGCAAACACAGGTCCAGTACTTAGGACATGTAATCTTTGAAAATGCAAGACTCTTAATGCCCACTCACAATGCAGCTATACAGAGAAAACCAAAACCTACTACTCTAGAACAGCTTAGGGCATTTCTTGGTTTAGCAGGTTATTGTAGACAATGGATATCCAACTATGCTGAAATAATTAAACTTTTATTAGAACTAAAAGGACAGCCTAAGCCCTTGCCATGAACAAGCTTTTACTCAGTTAAAATCACTTATTTCAAATCCTCCAACATTAGGACTGTCAGGCTATTGCAAAGTGATATTTCACTTCTGTTGAGAATGCAACAAGGTAGCATTAGGATGAGCAGCACAGAAGAGAAATCATGGCTTTAAACCAGTTGTTTATTACAGTACAAATCTTGAACCAGTGACAGCCGCACGTCCCCTTTGCCTTAGAGCTGTATCTGCATTTGCCTAGTTAGTTGATATGGCAGTGGCACTTACTCTGGGTCATGACACTTTTGTTGCAGTTCCACATGCTGTTAATGCTTTCTTATTAAAGACTAAAACACAATATCTTTCTGTCTCTAGACTTTCCCCAATATAAGCTAGCTCTACTTAATAATCCTTCTTTGCAAATTATTAGATGCTATCCCTTGAATGCAGCCTGTATTATCTCCTACTGTTGATGAAGGTGAACCTCATGATTGTGTTCTTGTTGTTTGTGACAGTAGGAGATATTGCCAGCTATGCCAGAAGAAGTCAGGAAGTTAGTGTGCAACATATGCCAGCACAGCTAGCTGGATTTTTTAAAATAATTATATGTTATTTGTATATAAAACTGATCTATACAGATGCTGGTGCTGAAAATGCATTTGTGAGGGTTGCTTGTGTTAAAATGTATCAACAGTGCACCCTACTGGAAGGAAAAGAAATGTACATGCATTATTGTAATTAAATGTATACATTGTAACAGCATATACTGGAAGAGAAGAGGTTAATCCACCTGCCTTTGGAAAATATTCTTGAAATTAACTATGAATGGAGCTGAAGACACAATGCCTGTACTAGAGAATAGGTTGTAGCTCCTTTAGGAAGAGTGGAATAGTTTTATGATATTATGACTTCTAGCAGCTGCACCATATCTGAGCAATGCTCTGTGTGCATTGTAGCACATAGATGCTAAACCCTGGAAGCTTCTAGTGATGTGGAACAGTGCTGGAAACAGAGTCAGATGACCACATGTATGTGATGTCATTCTGTACAGAAATAATGTTTTAATATTAGAGGAGACTGAATTCTCAACCGCATTCTGTATTCTCTCTTGGATCTTACAACAGAACCACTCACCCATCTTGCCTTGCTCTATTCAGTAAGTAGGAACAGTAATTCTTTTAGTCAGTCAAGAATAGATGGTTAGACTAGCTAAACACTGCTTTTCTATAAATATGTGAATCATTCCATCTGTGTTATTTTTAATATTCCCTGTGACTGAAAATCTGGTGTTTACTGTAAATTGATCTTTAGTATTTTCATGTTATTTTATTATTTATTATTTAATATATTTAAACTTCTCATTGTGTCTGGTTCTTCTAGAAAAAATATTTATGTTTTGAGAGTATTTGCATATTTATTTGGTGATAATTCTGGCCACTCTTGAAAGCCTGGTTGTTTGGTCAACATTACCATTTGTATTAATATTAAATTTCACTCAGTAAAATTGGAAACCCTTTTAAGCGCCTTTTAGTATTTGACTGGTGGTAGTGAATCTACCTTATAGTCTGGGCAAAGTTGGTAGAGCGGGTAATCTGTGCCAGCCTTTCCCAGGTGTGTGTGTGTGCGTGTGTGTGTGTGTGTGTGTGTGTGTGTGTGTGTGTGTGTGAAAATTAAACTCAAAGAGTGCATGTGTCAGCTACTTAGGGCAAGGACATGAAGCACTGGTTTCACAGAGAGGGTGCAGGAGGACTTGGCTTGGACACTCGGCTGAGGACCTAACCCTATAGCTGTACAGGTGAGGAGTTTTTTTGGGAACCTGGAAGGAGACAGAGAAATCCAGACTCCATAATGAGTGTGTTTTCTGTGCGGTCTTAATGGAAATTGTGCTCAGTGCAGAGAGGCCTGCATCTGGAAATACTGTGTGTATCCATTTGTATTCCAAGTGACCATCCCTCTCCAGTGTCAGTGGTGAGGATTCAGGCTCCTTGATTACTGGCCCAGAGTGGAGACATCATATTGTTAACAATGTGCTTCCTCCTAGACCTGATCTCAGAGATACTCCTTTGCAGAACTCTGATTTAATTTTGTTTGTTGATGTACCATGTATCAGAATGGAAGATCGACAATTGACAGCTGCTTTTGTGGTCTTTAGTAGTGATGAAATACTATTGAATGGACAAATGCAGGGAAGTGTTTCAGCTCAAGTAGCTGAAGTTGAATTAGTGGCTATTACTGAAGCTTGCAAGCTAGTACAGTGAAAGACTGTTACATTGTATACAGATACAAGATGCAACTTTGGAATGGTTCATGATTTTAGAAATCTCTAGAGAGAAAGAGATTATTTGACAACTGCAGGGACAAATTAAGAATGCAGTTTTTAATCAATTACATTTTTAAATGCCCTGCTCCTCCCTAGGGAAATAGGTGTTGTTAAATGTGTCGTTTAATGTCAAGTAACTCATTTTAAACAGTAGGAAATACCTTTGCTGATAGTGTGACAAGGCAGGCGGCTTTATTAAATCCTGTTCAGGCTTTTTTCCAGCCTCTTCAAGTTGCAAATGTGCCTATAACTTTGCAGGAAGTGTTGTCTTTTCAGAACCATGTTGACAACTCTGAAAGGGTAAGGTGGATCCATGATGGCTGCTATCGTTTCCCAGACTCACTTTGGTGCCATCCAGATGGAAGGTTAGTAGCATCACAAACTCTTTTACTGCAATTTGCATGGGCTTAACATTTATTTGCCTTCCTAGCTAGAAAAAAATGCTTTAACAAAACAGATTTTGACTGACTAGTATGCCCCTTACACTTCAGATGTTTTTCGGCATCTTGTGCAAACATGTAATATACGTCTTCAGTTTAATTGTTCTAAATTTGTGTCTGCTCCCACACAGCATACTAAATGCTGTGGGGAACTTTGCGTTATATACAGTGTGATTTTTATAGAATTACCAATATGTGCAAGGCTTAAATATGCACCAGTTTTGATCAATGTTTTCTCTGGTTGGGTAGAAGCGTACCCATGCCTTAAAAACAATGTGGTCTTAGTGGCCAAGAAGATTTTGTACGAGTTTATACACTGTTTTAGGGTACCATGTTGTATTCTGTCAGATATAGGTACTCACTTTAAGAGTCAGATAATTCATCATATTTGTAAAGTTCTAAATATTCTGATGCAGTATCACTGTCCACACAGACCTCAGGCTTCAGGCATGGTACAAAGAATGAATCAAGCTTTGAAAATTAAATTTGCAAAACTTACCGCAGAAAAAGGGTTAAAATGGCCAGAGGCCTTGCCCTTAGTTTTATTTACTGTCTGCAGTGCAATCAGTTCACCTAGAAAGTTCTCCCCTTATGAAATCCTCATGGGACACCATATGAGGATGCCAGCCACACCGCTCCCCAAAAATTTTGATCATCGGGTAGTTGATAATACAATGCTTACTTATTGTAAACAACTTATTTCTGTTCTGAAACATCTTCATTCACAGGTAATCTACACCCAGCTCCAGTCTGATTCTGATGCAACATGATGTTAATCCAGGAGACTGACTCCTTGTTTGTTTCTTCTAAAAATGACATGTCCCTCAACCCTCAGCCTCAATGGAAAAGTGCATTCCTGATGTTCGTCATTACAGCTATTAGACTTGAAGGATCCCCAATATTGATCCATATCTCCCATGTCTGGAAAGCAGCGCCAAATGAGGGAAGCCAGCCAATTCCCTTCAACCTACCCTCTGCAGCCTTGTCCAATGATAAACCGTTTCCTTTCATACCAGAAGAAACAAGAGAGAGACTGGGAAGAGAACTGATGACTGATACTGTCGGGACATCAGAAGGGGACATTTTCCCTGAGCTAGGTGAACAAGCATCGCTCATAGGAGCTAACCTACAAGAGCAAC
Organism: Protopterus annectens; assembly: GCF_019279795.1. Lineage (NCBI taxonomy): Eukaryota > Metazoa > Chordata > Ceratodontiformes > Protopteridae > Protopterus > Protopterus annectens. The sequence goes on along the minus strand of NC_056750.1, from coordinate 678,548,841 downwards.
CTTTATGGAGTATGTTTGGAGTACAGCAGCAAGCTATTCATTGCAAGATGAATTTGTGCCTGAACATTTTTTAAAATCCACTCCAACCCTGACCAACTCATTCATGTCTGATTGTTGCCGTAATGACTGCAATTATTTTTGTTCTACTATTACATTTCCTGATTCCTGCTAAAACTGTTAAGTACTGTTCATTTCCTTAACAGGAAAATAAAACAATTGATAAAATCTAGAGAAAAATCAACAGATTAGCATCCAAATTTCAATACATTTCATGCCACTTTGAATATGTATGCTAAGACTCTAAATGTTAATAACTGTTAGGTATGTACCCACATACCTACTGCCTGTGATGGAGGTATCCCCATTTTTTCCAGTAGCTGCAAATAAAGATATCAGGATAGCTTTTTCATCAGTGGTACTTGGTAAAAATGATTTGTGGTAATGTCACATCATTTAATAAAACTGGTGCACTTAGACTTTCAGTGATTGTCAAGGGTTATACCTGCTATAGGAAAAATGGGACTGTGAAGGTTGGACAGAGCAAATATAATATTACTCAAAGAATGAATACTGGAAGTACAGTAAAAGTCATGCTAAAAGAATTTTATTTCATTTGTGGCAGCCCAGCATATCTATGGTTGCCAGCAAACTGGTCATGGTGTTGTTTTATTGGACAAGTTCTTCCAGCCATTTGACATGTAGATGCCTGCCCAGTGGTGAAATTTGTAATATATGAGATACTCAGACTGCAAAAAAATCTGAGTGGAAAGGTAGATGTTTCATGGACTTATCATCATGATTTAGAATAAGCAGCTTTTAAAGGACTTTCTCATATGGACCTTGGTGATGATGCTAGTGCTGGGGCTGGTATATTGCCATGCTTATGGGGATGTAAAATCACTTTGGGAACTAAAAAAGCTTTCTAAGCTATTATAAATGTTAAGCAATGCAATGTTTGAAACTGTTAATTTGATTACTTTAGAGCTGACTTCCACGCATGCAGTAGTACTTCAAAATCGGACGGCACCTGATTTTGTACTTTCGTCAAAGGCAGTTATGTACATGCTCGTGCACAAGGAATGCTGTTTGTTTATTCTGGATAACGAGCATGTGATATGTAGTCATTTGGAAATCATGCAAAAAGTGGCTGAACTGTCAGATACCAAAGAAGCAGATAGTTCTCAATGGGCTTGGCTAATCAATTTGTTTTCAGGATCGGGAGGGAGTTTGTTGAAATTTATCATACTTATTGCTATTATAATTATTATAACTGTGCTGAAATTTATCATGCTTATTGCTATTACTATAACTGTGTTTTTGCTTTTATTTTTATGCAAAGCTTTAAATAACCAAACAAGTTGCATCTTGATCGAACCCATTGTTCCAAAGTTTGCATGTTAGTGATTTTGAAAAAGTGTCATTTACATATTGTGTCAACGAAAGTGAAATAGCAAGTGAAAATGCAGAGTTAGTTTTTGAAAGGTTTGGAAAAATGTATGACAATCTATTTAAAATGGAAAAGATGCTTTACGATATGAGTATGATGCTTTCTCAGCATCAAAGGAGGGATTTATAAAGGTTAAAATGAAATGCCACATGTTCTAGAAGGTTAGTATATGTGTTGCAACAGCATAAGCAGAAACATGGACAAGTACAGAATGTTAAGATTCATTTCCCTGAGTCTGAGGTAGCATTCTTTCTAAATCACACGGTAAAAAGATATTACTCCATACTAAGCTAGAAACGTAGATAAGAAGCTGCAAACCTAATTTTACTAAACTTGATGAACTTTTATTAGATATTTAGTAATAGTCTGAAGAATAAACTGTATTATGCACTGTATTAGTTAGCATTTTTCTATTGGATACTAGCAGTGATATGACTGATAAAGTTTACTACTTTGTTAAGGTTTTCCCATAAAAGGTTATGAATTTTTTTGTAAGGGAAGTCATGACTTCCTGAGTACTGTCTTCCACAAGTATGTGTCATTTCTTTTAATAAATTATATTTTAATATGACACTGATTGAAGTTTATTTTATTATGGTTAAGCATTAACAAGCTTTAAAGATATATATAGATGAGGTGATAAAACTGCAAAAAATGGAGGTCGAAATAAAATAATGTCTGGCTGAATATGAGACTGCTCAAGAACAGATGTTTCAAAGAAATACAATTAGTAGACAGAGCATGCAGGAAACACCTGATATTTTCTGCAGTACCAGAGTAGCTAGAAGGAACAGACTATTAGTGTTATGAAAGCACAATTAAGCAACTGGACTGGTATTCCACAGCAGGAGTTGTTAACTGAAAAGGCACATGTGTGCATGCTCCAAACCTGGCCATGAGAAAGCAACCTAGACCTTTAATAGTAAAAATACAATCCTACCAGCAGAATGAGTCGATTCTGACAAAACTGTGGCAAAAGGACAAAGTACTAAATGTGGGAGACAGTAGAGTGTTTATGGAAAATGATTACTTAATGTACACCAGGCAGAGGAGAGCAAATTTATTCCACTAATTAGCAAATGTTGAGTAGCATGCATAAGATTCAAACTGCTGTATGCAGCTATCTTCAGAATACTCTTTCTTGGGGAGACAAAATTATTTTTTGATGCAGAACATGCTGAGGAGGAAATATAAAATTTTTCCCAACAAAAACTGAGCTGTGAAACAGGAGATTCTGCTTCTTGTTCTTCTGGTAATAAAGACCACAGAGAGAGGCTGTGCCTCAGAAACCTCTTGCAGTGTTTCAATAAAAATGCTTGAGAGACAAAAAAACACAAGAGTTGACTAGAAGAACCGAGAATACGTTGGAAAGGAAGCAAACACTGCATTTGGGAGATGGAGATAAACATGAATAAAACCAGCAACTCAGAAATTGACAAATACATGTGGTATTATAAAGCATTCATTGTAATTGTGAAACATGAAAGGACAAAAAGAGCTGACAATATTGGACTTTTTCACTTTGTTAAACTTGTAAAGGACTCTAAAACATATGCCCTATTTCATGTCATAAATGTTTGGAGGAATACTTAGGAGAGGGGAAGAAGCTAGAAAGAGTTATCTGTAAGTAAAACAAAGTTTTGTTCTTTACAATAATATTTGTATAGTATGATATCTGCATACTACAAAGTCAAGCTTTCTTAGTTATTTTAAAATTTAATGGGGATACTAAAGCATATAGGTGCCCCTGTTTTTTCCTATTTTTGTCTTTTTCCTTGTTCAGTTTTAAGAAATGTAGGCACTGTGCAAAGTTTAAAAAAAAAAAAAAAAAAAAAAGAAAAGTCTGTTCAAAGGAGTGTGATACAAAAATGATGTGCTTTTTCTCATTCTTGCATATATGAATAACTGGATTAAGGTTCTTGTCTTTATCTAGTAACAAGTTTTAACAGAAAGCAGTTAAATGAACAAGAATATTAAACACAATGAAGCTCCCCACTAGCAAATAAATAAGTAACTGAATAAATACTTTTAGAAGCAACTCGGTATCTGGTTCTCATGCCTCCATGGAGGCACTCTGCTAAAAAGTAATAAAAACAGAATACTTCTTTCTTTTAATCACTTTCTTTCAATGGCTAGGAGATGATGTTTTCTGAAAGCATTAAAGTGTTTTCTCATTCTGGGAGTGCAATAAAGATAAGACAAAACCAGACAGCATTTAGTAAAAGCACAGGCTGTACCACGCATCTTAGCATGGATAAGCTTAATTTTAGGTTTACCCAAGTCTGTGAGTGTGGCTGTTAATTTGTCATAACTGTACCTATTAGGACGGTAAGACTTCAATATTTGAAGATGTACATAGTTTTGTGTGTTAATATTAAGTTAGTAGGTTTTTGGGGTGCATTGAGGGTGTATTATTTTTGTTTGAGGGCTTTCAATAAAACAAGGTTTTGTAAGATGTGATACAGACTCAAATGGATATGACAAGAAACAACTGGATAAAAGGTCAACCTGCAAACATTAGTATGCCCACGTAACACAAAAGCTGGAACTAGATATTTAACAAAAAAGCTGTTACAAATAAAAGCTTGGAATAATAACTTTTCAACATAATGATCCTTTCACTACTATCTTGAAATGTTACTGGTCTCACAGATATACACAAAAAAGTCAGTAGTGAACTATATTACAAGTTGTAGAATGCAAATAGTTATGCTACAGGAGATGCACTTGGAGAAAATGAACATGTGAATTTGATTAAGAAAGGTTTTCAAGATGACTATTCAGTGGAATACTTGGGACAAAAGCAAAGAGGAGTACTTATATTAATCACAAGAGAAGATCCAATAGTGATAGAAGAGGATAAAATAGATGACAACAGTAGATAAGCAGTATTAAGGTGCTACTGGCAAGAAAGGAGAAGGATTACACTGGCATGTATTTATATTCCACCTCTTTTGGCTTTTCCCGGTTAGGGTTGCCACAGCAGATCACTGGTCTGCTATTGATTGGCAGTGGAGTTTTTAAGGTGTTGAGTTGCTAGCTGGGTGTACACACCTAACTGCATGCCTTTAAAGCGCACTCAACTGCAGGGAGGTTATGCAGATGCCACAATGAAGGTGCTCCAGCCAAGAATTGAACCAGAGAACCTCTTGTTATGAGGTGACAACTCTAACTGCTGCACCACCGTGGCTGACTATTTATTTATATTCCACCTAAAACTGCTATAATGGAACATAAGAAAATTCTGGGAGAATTTGACTTACAGCAGGGAAGATGTGTCTGGGAGAAGGGGAAATATAAGAAAGGAGGGTAGATTTTTGAAGAAATTTATGAAAATATTTGGCATGGAAGATGTGATTTCAGTATTAGGAGTTCGGAGTGAATTTACGTATTATTCCTCAATATACAAAACTGGGCTAGGCTAGAAAGAACTTAAATTTCACAGGAACATGTGCATTTAATTGAAACTTTTGATATGCATCCAATAACTATTTCAGATCATGCACCAATAATAAATAAAAACACATGGTAATAAAATAAAAATGAGACACTGGCACTTTCTTACCTATCTGTTAAAAATAGAGGAACTTAAGGAATGGGTAGTGGAAATTTCCTACCTATCTGTTAAAAAGAGAGGAACTTAAGGAATAGGTAGTAGAAATTATTTGAGAGTTATTAGGAAAAGAGACATTTTTTCTGAAAATAGAGCTATGGAGTGTGATAAAATCAGAATAGATTTTAAAAATAGGGTGGGAATAAAACAAAGACAGATATGGTTAAGAAGCAACAGGAATTATTTAGAGGGACTGACAAATGTTAAAGTATTGCAGAATAGGGGGGATCTTACAGGGAAGAAGAGAAACAATTGCAGAATGATAAGCAGAAAATAAAGGATTAGCTCAATAATGTGCATGAATTTAGAAAGACTGCTGTTAAGCAACTGTTTTTTGATGATAATGCCAGAGCACAAAAAGTTTTAGCACAATGACTCAGACAACAGAAAGTAGAAAGGGTTGTTACCAAGTTTAGTGAGCTTAAAACAAGGATGATTGCTTATGTCATAGGTGATAATTTAATAAAGATGTTTCTTGTTTAAAAAAAAGTGTCAACTCTGGCTTTGCCTCTTGATGCAGTTCACATCTCAGACACTTTGACAGTTGCCTCTACAAAAGATTCTAATGTCTCAACACCTTGGCAAGGAGTATCACCTCATCTTGCAGCTCTCTGGATGTTTAATCTAGGAAGATAAGACTCTAATTCTTCATAGAAACTTATTTTCTACAAAACACTAATTCTAATGCAGGCCAAGAAAGCTATTTTGAAAAGGAATCTTACCTTCAGAAATGAATGAATGAATGAAATTTGTATTTTTGGCATCATCTAATAATCTTAATGCTTTAACTATCTATTACTAATCCTGAGAAAGTGTTTAGTTTTTTGAAGTCAGTCTTGGCTGTTCTTTCAGTACAGTTCACAATTCTGCACTTCAAGTATATTTATCAGTGTTTCAACAACAAACAACTATTCATTTTTTTCTATTCAGTAAAACCTAATGATAAGGATTTATATAGGATGAAACAAGGGATTTGCTTAGGTTGTAAAGGCTGCCAGCCTAGCCAGATAGCATTGTGCAGATAATTCTGTAATTTGTAAATATAAATGTTGAATTACAGGCTTGTTGTCTTAAACGAAAAAATGCTGTTACAAAAATGTGGCAACACTGCTCTCTACTGACCCAGTAAAAGCATGTTGTGACCCTCTGATCTAAATTCGGCTCCTGTCGGGCTAGATGAAGGCATCCTGCCTATTGTTTTAACTTAAGGAATAATTACTAGAGTTTACTTTTATTGATGCAGTTTCCTGCAGCTGCAAGATAACAAAAGAATGTAGTATCTGTCAGCCTGGGAACACCAGGAAAGTGTAAAAAATGATGTAATGTTTATCCGAACTGCAAAAGCCCATTAAACAGAGAGAATCAGAAGGCATTAAGCATTTTTGTCTTGATCATCCAACTCACAGCACTGCCTGCTGTCTTATGTAAGTTATCTTAGACTTGTGTTTTCTTTTAGAGATATCTAGAAACTAGAAAGATTAGACTAAGTGTTTTTCTGTGATGTCAGAACTGTACTACTGAATTATTGTAAGTATTTCTGTGTGATCTCTGAACTCTCGAGTAGCTCTGTGTAGTAGACAGTATTGTCTTGTGGTTTTAATTATTTATTAAATATTTTAAAACCTTTTAACTGTGTCTAGTTTGTGTAGAGATAAGTTAAGCTCTAGAGTACACTGCATATTTCTAGAGTTTACTGTCCAAGTCACTCCAAATAAGCCTTGACTGATTAGTCACACTTACCAATTGGATAATAATTTTGCATAGTAATAATTGGACACCGTTTTAAGGGCCTTTGGGTAGCTGATAATATTAGCTATATACCTTATAGTCGGGGTAAAATGGGCACAGCTGGAGAACCTGTGTCAGCCTTCCCCAGAAGTGTCTGTGTGGTTGTATAAATTTTATCTCAAAATGTGTCTCTCTCAGCTACTTAGGCAGGGCCACAAAGCACTGGTTGGACAGAGGGTGGTGGAGGTTTTAGCTTGTCCAGCTAGGCTGAGATCTGGACCCAATAGCTGTGCCAGTGGGGAGTTTTATTGGGGACCTGGAGAGCAAGGGAGTGACCAGCACCAGACTGACTGTGATCTCTGTGTGCTCTTAAGGGAAATTGCACTTTACTGTGTGTATTTGTTATCCTTTCCTCATATATGAGACACCCTCTCTGGTGTTAGCGGTGAGGATTGAGGCTCCTTGATTGCTGGGCCAGGGCACTGGTGTCACATATTAATTGGTGGCAGTAGTTGGGATATCCTTACATATTAATTGTTTGGCAGCAGTGGGATATTCATATCACATATTAATTAGGTGGCAAATACTAATTGGCTTGTAGTGGTGTGGGTAGAGTGAATCCTGTAGCTTGTGTACAGTGAGCTTTGAAGGTGTTTTTGTACTCAAACAGCCACGCAGTGAATACTCAGAGTTCAGATCACAATTGTTTCATTTCTTTTGTTAGCTTAGTTAGTCAGGGTGAGCAGGCAGCATGTCAGCAGAGGAGTATGGAAAGCTGACAAGGAGCCAGCTGGCAGAGATGTGCCAGGCTAGGGGACTGGTGCATGGAAACCTGACTAAGGAAGACCTGATTGCAGCCTTGGTTACAGCTGCATCAGAAAACAGCAACCAGGAGGACAATCAGACTGGCAGTGGAGATATAATACCCTTGGAGAATGGACAGCTCAACCTTTCTGCAGTGGACTTAAAAATCCAGCTGGAGCTAAAGAGACTTGAGTTGGAGGCCAGACATGTGGAATTAGGAGCAGCTGAGAGACTGAGGCATCTAGAGAGTGAGGAGAATGAGAAACTGTTACATCTGGAAGCTGAGGAAAAAGAGAGACAGAGGCAGAATGAAAAGGATATGCTGACTCTTCGCCAGAGTCATGGAGGTGATGGGGAAGGGAGTAACTAGACCCCAAAAGCACAAAAGGTCAGTACATTTCTTCCACAGTTTAAAGAGGGAGATAATTTTGATAGTTTCATTCATATGTTTGAGAGGGTATGTAAACAATATGAAGTTGACGAAGGGCTCTGCGTATGGTTCCTGACCCCCTTACTCCATGGTAAAGCGGTAACTGTTTTATCTAAAATGTGTGACATTGCATGTTTTGATTATACTGCTGTTAAGAAATGTCTTTTAGAACTGTTTAAGCTAACACATGAAACATATAGGAAAAAGTTTTGTGAGCATAGACGCAAGGCAGATGAAAGTGTGTGTGAATATGTTGCTGAATTGAGCACTTATTTCCATAGGTGGGTGAGTGGATGTCAGGTCACCACTTTGGAAAGGCTGGCAGACCTTTTGGTGAGGGAACAAGCCCTTAGCACTTTGCCTGAGGACATGAGGATCTGGTTAGCTGATAGACAATGTGCTACTTCAGATGAGTTGGGGAAGAAGAGAGACCTATACCTGGCCAGCAGGGCAGCCCTGCACAGGAAGGGGACCCCCAGTACTGCTCATGTGTCTAAAGGAACCCATGGTGGGCAGCACAGACTGCCACAACAGAATCTGCCAGAAGCAGGGGAAGCCACTAGTCCAGATACACATCCAGGAGCTAGGGTTAAATGTTCTGAATGCAACCAGTGGGGCCATATGGCATAAAGGTGTCCACAGAGGCAAGGTGTGGAACAAAAGGTGAGGAAGCCATTAAGTGGGAAAGACAAAATGCCAATAGTAGGTTGTCTTGGGACAACAAGGGTACCAAACTACCACCAGAAGCTATATCCTATTGTAGTGAATGGCAAAGAGGCCATTGCTAAGGGAGACACAGCCTCTGATATAACCATTGTAAAGTCTGCAATGGTTACAGAGGAGCACAACTTGCCTGGGCAGTCCACTCCAGTCAGGGCTTTAGGAGGGATCTCATTCCAAATACCCTTGGCTAGGGTTCACCTTGACTGAGAGGATGGAAAAGGAAGCCAGCAAGTAGGTGTGTTTGAAGATATACCTGCAGATGTCCTGATAGGGAATGATTTTGATAGTGCAGTACCCAGTGCTTGTGCAGTTACACACAGTCAAGCTTGGAGACAAGCATGTGGGTCTGGTAGCCTGGGGAAGACCCAGACAGATAGCATACTTGCAGGCAGGACTGGTGACATGGTTACTTCAGGGAGGAAGCTACCCTGTAGCAGTGAGACTGAAGGCAAGCCATAGCTGCTTGGGGGTACTGATGGTCCCTTGGACAGAGTGACTGCAAAGGTAGCAGTGAGTAGTAGTACCCAGGCTGACAGTGAGGCACAACTGTCAGAGGATGCCAGACTTCCTGTGTAAGGGGAGCTGGGAAGGGTTACAAGGAGATAGTTGAGAAAGGCTCAGCTCTCAGACCCTACACTGCAAGGCCTGAGGCAGATAGCTAGGAAGGCACCTGATTCTCAAGGAAAGGGGGAATCTGTGTACTGGGACAAAGGGTTATTATACAGAGAGTGGGCCCTGAGGGAGGGCTAGAAGGTGAGAAAGTACAGCAGTTGGTAGTGCCTACAGCCTCCCATCTGGTACTTCTAGCCATAGCCCATGATTTTCCCTCTGCAAGTCATATGAGCATAAAATATACAAAGAGGCATAGTATGCAAAACTTGTATTGGCCTGGAATTTCCAGGTATGTAACAGAGTACTGCAGGACCTGTGAGCAGTGCCAAAAGGTAGGCAAGGCAGGAGACAAGGTGAGAGCTCCTTTGATGCCTTTGCCTGTGATTGAGGAGCCATTTCAGATGGTAGCTATGGATATTGTGTGTCCTCTGATTACCCCAGGTTCCACAGGGAAAAGGTATATCCTAGTGATAGTGGATTATGCTACACGATACCCTGAGGCAGTGGCTTTGTCCTCCATTGAGGCAGAGAAGGTGGCAAATGCTTTGTTAGAGATTTTCAGAAGGGTAGGTTTCCCAAAAGAAATACTGACTGACAGACATGACAATTTTATGTCAGACCTACTGGCTTGTCTTTGGAAGTCCTGTGGGGTGAAGCACATGAAGACCACCCCCTACCATCCCCAGACTAATTGTCTTTTTGAGAGGTTAAACTCTACAATCAAGTCCATGCTACAGACATTTGAACATCAGTTTAAGAGGGAGAGGGACAAATATTTGTCCTATCTGTTGTTTGCTTACAGAGAGGTTCCCCAGGAATCCACAGGTTTTCCACCCTTTGAGTTGCTGTATGGGTATAGGGTGAAGGGACCTCTAGATTTAATTCTAGATGAGTGGGAAGGTGAGTGCGAGTCTCACAAGGAGTCTGTTGTGGCATACATCCTAAACATCAGAACAAGGCTCAGGGAACTCATGGGCTTGGCCCAGGAGAACCTGGCAAAAGCCCAACAACAGAAAAAGGTGTGGTATGACAGGAATGCTTGAGCTTGAGAGTATGCTGTGGGGCAGCAGGTAATGGTTCTCATTCCTGTCAGACACAACAAGCTGCAAGTAGCTTGGGAGGGTCCCTACAAGGTGGTAAGAAAGGTAAGTGATGTTAACTACATGGTGGAACTGCTAGGCAGACAGCAGGGGCACAAACTGTACCATGTTAACATAATGAAATCTTACCATGATAGGGAGGCCCTTGTGCTAAGCATTTGCAGTGAATTTCAGGAGGAGTCTGATGGAGATCTGGGGACTGATCTCCTCGATGAAGCTCAGGCTGACACCTTGGTAGAAGGGGTAGCAATGTCCGAGCAGCTATCTCCTACCTAGGTTTGAGAGATCCGAACAGTGTTGTAGGAATTTGGGGACACATGCACTGGGAAACCAGGGTGCTCCCACCTAGTGCAGCACCAGGTCGATACAGGACCCCAAAGGCATATTAGGCAGGCCCCTTATAGGGTACCTGAGAGAGTCAGACAGGCCCCGAGGGAGGAGGTACAGGTGAAGTTGGAACTAGGGGTGATTCAAGAGTCCAACAGTCCCTGGGCCACCCCAGTGGTGCTGGTGCCAAAGAAGGATGGCAACACCAGGTTCTGTGTGGACTACAGGAAATTAAATAGTCACACAGAGTCAGATGCTTACCCCATGCCTAGAACAGATGAGGCCCTGGAGCAGCTGGTGGGGCTAAGTATCTTACAACCATTGATCTTACCAAGGGTTACTGGCAGGTGCCCTTGATTCCCAGTACTACAGAGAAGTCAGCCTTTGTGACTCTTTTTGGCTTGTATGAGTTCAGAAAGATGCCCTTTGGTATGATGAATGCCCCAGTGACTTTCCAGAGGCTGGTAGATCATATCCTAGCAGGAGCAGGAGGGTTTGCCCTTGCTTCACTAGATGATATTGCCATCTACATCCATTCCTGACCAGAGCACCTTCAGCTTGTCAGGGAGGTGCTGAGCAGACTACAGAGGGCCAGGTTGACCATTAAGCCAAGCAAATGTCAGGTGGGTATGGTGGAGGTTTCCTACCTAGGACATAGAGTGGGGAGTGGTAAGATATGGCCAGAACCTGCCAAAGTAGAAGCCATTCAGGCATGGCCTGCACCTGTTACTAAAAAGCAGGTGAGGGCATTTTTAGGGACAGCACGGTACTACAGAAAGTTCGTCCTAGGTTATAGTACCATAGCTGCTCCCCTCACTGACCTGACAAGGAAGAACAGGCCAGATAAGGTAGTGCAGACCCCAGCCTGTGAGCAGGCATTCCAGAACATAAAGAAGCTTTGGGAGGACCCCCTGTGTTGGCCAGTCCAGATTAGAGCAAAGAATTTGCTATGCAGGTGGATGCTTTGAACCATGGGGTGGGGGCTGTACTTAGCCAGATTTCTTCAGAGGGAGAAGAGCACCTAGTGGTTTATTTCAGTCATAGGCTCCAACCCAGGGAGGAATGCTATGCGGCTGTAAAAAAGGAATGTCAAGCCATAGTGTGGGCACTGCAGAATCTTCAGCCTTATCTGTATGGAAGGAAATTCACTGTTATGACAGATCACAACCCCCTAACATGGTTAAACAGAGCCAACCAGCAAAATGCCAAGTTGCTAAGATGGAGCCTGGGGTCGCAAGCATATATGTCAGTGCAGCACCGCAGTGGGGTTTAGTAATGCCAATGCAGATTGGCCCTCAAGACAGGGAATGGGATGAGGTACACTCAGATAGACCTAACCCTCTCAAACGACGTTTCTCAAGGGTCACTTGAAAATCTAGCTTGAGTTCTCCCGGTGGGGGGGGGGGATGTGAAGGCTGCCAGCCTAGCCAAATAGAATTGTGCAGATAATTCTGTCATTTGCAAATATAAATGTTGAACCACAGGCTTGTTGTCTTAAATGAAATAATGCAGTTACAAAAATGTGGCAACCATGCTCTCTACTGACCCATTAAAAGCATGCTGTGACCCATTGATCTAAATTCGGCTCCAGCCAGGCTAGATGAAGGCATCCTGCCTACTGTTTTACTTAAGGAATAATTACTAGAGTTTACATGTGAAATGTCTTTTATTGATGTGGTTTCCTGCAGCTGCAAGATAACAAAAGAATGTAGTATCTGTCAGCCTGGAAACACAAGGAAAGTGTAAAAAATGATGTAATGTGTATCAGAACTGCAAAAGAAATTTAAACAGAGAGAATCAGAAGGCATTAAGCATTTTTGCCTTGATCATCCAACTCACAGCACTGCCTGTTGTCTTATGTAATTATCTTAGACTTGTAGATGAAAAACTTGTACTGAGCAGGAGTGAAAGTTAGAGAATAACAAAAGATAATAGTCCCAGATGTAAAATCCACGTAATTTATTGCAGACAGAAACAAACGGATAAGCGCTTTCACTGTATCAGCTTGTTCAGATCCATGAAACAAACACCTAATGCAGACTTGTTATATATTGAAAGCACACAAATACAATTAAACAATTAACCTATCCAAAAGTTGATCCAAAACAGAATTCTATTTAAAGGCATAACATATTGCGAAGAACTGGAGATAGCTCACTGCAGAAGTATAAATGCATAAAATAGCTTAAAACATTCAATAAAATAACTTAAAACATATCATAAAATATATGAAATAGTACATGAAAAAATTCCATATATTAAAAAACATAAAAAACTCTGAGGCATAAGGACATAACATAGGCATACTCATATTAATAATATAGTCACACTTCACATGCCGGCACTGCCTCAGCCTAGGTTTTATAGATGCCCTTTCATTTAAACCTAATCCCCTATCAGCCCTCAATAGTGTTATCCATTCACTCTCTTTTCCTTCAGTGTATGTCCTAATATCACCACCCCTCTGATTTGGGGTGATGACTTCTAACACTCTGAACAGAAACTTATGGTCATGGCCATGCATGACCACATGTTTAGCTAAAGCATTATGCAGCGTGCCTTTCCTAATGTGATAGTTATGCTCTCTCATCCTATCTCTGAGTGGGCGGTTGGTCTTACCCACATAGAAAGAGGAACACAACTGACACACTGCTAAGTAAACAACATGTACGGTTATACAATTCGCCTCCACTTTAGTGTAAAAAACTCTTCGCAAATCAGGATGAAAAAACTCCACATTGCTATCTATAAAAGAGCAAAAATTGCAATGACCACAAGGTCTAGTACATCCTACCTTCATAAGATGTCTATCAGGTCTGGGGTAACACAACATCCTTTTCAAATTGTTCTTATTCCTAAAAAGGAAACGTGGAGCTTCACCTACTATCTGCCTAAGGTCATCATCGACCTGCAGGACTCCCCAGAACTTATTAACTATCTCCTTGATTTCAAATTGATCAGACGAAAAAGTAGTAGAAAACTTAACACAGTGATTAATCTTTTTATCCCCAGTGACACTGGGATAAGTAGGTCCCAAAGTAAGGACTGGCTACAGTTAAATGTAGATTGTGCACTTCATCTAGATGCTGATTGACCTCATTCACATTATACCCCCTTTCTGTTAACCTCCTAGTCAGGCTGTCTAATTCATTAGTGAACCCTATATCCATAGGGTTTAACCTGGAGGCCCTAATTGCCTGTCCTCTCATAATATTCCTGAATATGAATCTTTTGTGCTTGATTATAATGATTACAATGATGTTATACATATTATGCACCCTAGTATGCAGCCAGACACTAATCTATATCCTGAAGTGCGCATTAATAGGGACAAACCCACATCTTTGGCTGGAAAATCTGAAGTTGTGGTTAGACCAAAGATAAGGACAGAGCAAGTGGATTTAAGTAGTAACATTAGCCCTGATTTGTCTTTTCCTCTGCCTACACGCCTGGAGAAGGGCCCACGGAGGTCACGCTCCATGAGTCGAGGCAGACAGAAAAGGAAGCCGTCAGGGGAACCTTTATCTCATCATACCTTGAAAAAGATGTGCACCAACAAACATTAGTTCACAACATATCTCAAGTCATACTTAGTATTGGCAATATTAGACTGCTGAGTAAAGGGTTGAATTTCATTCCAAAGACACAGAGTAGGTGGACAGATACTGTTACAGATCTTAAATTGTTCTGTAGAAATGTTATGTTAAAATATTTGTTCAAGGGTCCCAGTAATGAATCAGTAGATAATAGGGAGTTCACTTTTAAGAATTTGAGTGAGTTTGTGCCCACCAATCACCCTATGGTAGAAGCTTTCTTAAAGTTGACGGAAGATGAACTATATAGCTTTTATAACAGTAGGAGAGATAGGAGATCCATGAGGTCTGATAACCTTACCTATAAGGAGAGGTTAAGCTTAAAGAAATTGCAAGATGATTCCACCATCATTATAAGGCCAGCAGATAAGGGAGGCAGGATCATTGTCATGGATATTCTGCATTATAATGCAACCATGGAAATGATGCTGCGTGATAAGTTTTATGAAGTGATTACAGTAGATGAGGTCAATGACATTATTAGGTATGTTGGCTCCACACTCTTGGATATTTTTAAGAGCAACTTAATAGGGAAGGAATTACATGAATATCTTTGTATCTGGGCGCCTGTTATCCCTGTGATACATGGGCCACCCAAGATACAAAAAGACTCTAAAGATCCACCCATGAGACCAATTGTCTCTGGTCGTGGGTGGGTAACAGAGCATCTATCTGTCTTCATAGAAAAGCATTTGAGGCAGGTTTTGAATAACAATATCTTTGTTTTACAAGACTCTAAGCAGTTCTTAATTGACCTCTATGAATGCATTAAACAACAAGGAACTGTTGCTGACTGTATATTTGTAACCTTCGATGTGCAGTCACTTTTCACAGTTATACCGAATGGGTTAGGACTTACCTATGTTTCAGAACATTTAAAGGAACATAGTGGCTACTTAGATGTTAAGATTGACTTGATAACACTTTTTAGAATTAGTTCTTGAAAATAATTTATTTATGTTCAGAGATGTTATTTACAGGCAGTGTGATGGCGTGACTATGGGCACACCCTGTGCGAACACCTATGCCAACATATTTTTAGCCCATTGGGAGGAACATGTGTTGTTTAGTAAAACATTGTTTAGGGAGCATGTAGTATTTTATCGGCGATTTGTGGATGACATTTTTGTTCTATGAAAAGGGACATTAGCACAATTACAATCTATGTTTACAATGATGAACAATTTAACTACTTTCCTCAAGTTTACCATGCATTTCTCTGAGCATAAAATTGAGTTTTTGGACTTGTTTGTTGAAAGGTTACATAATGACATTATTAATACAGGGGTATTTCGTAAGGCCTGTCACTGTAATTCGTTACTTATGAGAACAAGCATGCATCCACCTTTCATATTCAGGAATATTATGAGAAGACAGGCAATTAGGGCCTCCAGGTTAAACCCTATGGATATAGGGTTCACTAATGAATTAGACAGCCTGACTAGGAGGTTAACAGAAAGGGGGTATAATGTGAACAAGGTCAATCAGCATCTAGATGAAGTACACAATCTACTTTTAACTGTAGCCAGTCCTTACTTTGGACCTACTTATCCCAGTGTCACTGGGGATAAAAAGATTGATCACTGTGTTAAGTTTTCTACTACTTTTTCGTCTGATCAATTTGAAATCAAGGAGATAGTTAGTAAGTTCTGGGGAGTCCTGCAGGTCAATGATGACCTTAGGCAGATAGTAGGTGAAGCTCCATGTTTCCTTTTTAGGAATAAGAACAATTTGAAAAGGATGTTGTGTTACCCCAGACTGGATAGACATCTTATGAAGGTAGGATGTACTAGACCTTGTGGTCATTGCAATTTTTGCTCTTTTATAGACAGCAATGTGGAGTTTTTTCATCCTGATTTGCGAAGAGTTTTTTACACTAAAGTGGAGGCGAATTGTATGACCGTACATGTTGTTTACTTAGCAGTGTGTCAGTTGTGTTCCTCTTTCTATGTGGGTAAGACCAACCGCCCACTCAGAGATAGGATGAGAGAGCATAACTATCACATTAGGAAAGGCACGCTGCATAATGCTTTAGCTAAACATGTGGTCATGCATGGCAATGACCATAAGTTTCTGTTCAGAGTGTTAGAAGTCATCACCCCAACTCAGAGGGGTGGTGATATTAGGACATACACTGAAGGAAAAGAGAGTGATTGGATAACACTATTGAGGGCTGATGGGGGATTAGGTTTAAATGAAAGGGCATCTATAAAACCTAGGCTGAGGCAGCGCCGGCATGTGAAGTGACTATATTATTAATATGAGTATGCCTATGTTATGTCCTTATGCCTCAGAGTTTATGTCTTTTAGTATATGGAATTTTTTCATGTATTATTTCATATATTTTATGATAGGTTTTAAGTTATTTTATTGAATGTTTTAAGCTATTTTATGCATTTGTACTTCTGCAGTGAGCTATCTCCAGTTCTTCGCAATATGTTATGCCTTTAAATAGAATTCTGTTTTGGATCAACTTTTTGATAGGTTAATTGTTTAATTGTATTTGTGTGCTTTCAATATATAACAAGTCTGCATTAGGTGTTTGTTTCATGGATCTGAAGAAGCTGATACAGTGAAAGCGCTTATCCATTTGTTTCTGTCTGCAATAAATTACGTGGATTTTACATCTGGGACTATTATCTTTTGTTATTCTCTCACTTTCAGTCCTGCTCAGTACAAGTTCTTCATCTATATTTCTATTTTATATTTTTCTGAGCAGGGGCGTTTACCTGTGAAGCAGCATTTTATTTGATTTCTTTTTTTATCTTAGACTTGTGTTTTCTTTCAGAGATAGCTAGAAACTAGAAATATTAGACTAAGTGTTTTTCTGTGATGTCAGAACTGTACTACTGAATTATTGTAAGTATTTCTGTGCGATCTCTGAACTCTTGAGTAGCTCTGTGTAGTAGAAAGTATTGTCTTGTGGTTTTAATTATTTATTAAATATTTTAAAACCTTTGAACTGTGGTTGGTTTGTGTAGAGATATGTTAAGCTCTAGAGTATATTGCATTTTTATAGAGTTTACTGTCCAAGTCACTCCAAATAAGCCTTGACTGATTAGTCACACTTACCAATTGGATAATAATTTTGGACAGTAATAATTGGACACCCTTTTAAGGGCCTTTGGGTAGCTGATAATATTAGCTGGGTGGTGGCAAGTGATTACTACCATATAGTCTGGGTAAAAGGGGCATAGCTGGCGAACCTGTGTCAGCCTTCCCCAGAAGTGTCTGTGTGGTTGTATAAACTCTTATCTCAAAGTGTGAGTGTGTCAGCTACTTAGGCAGGGACTCAAAGCACTGGCTGGACAGAGAGGGTGATGGAGGTTTTAGCTTGTCCAGCTAGGCTTAGATCTGGGCCCTACAGCTGTGCCAGTGGGGAGTCTCATTGGGGACCTGGACAGCAAGGGAGCAACCAGCCCCGGACTGACTGTGATCTCTGTGTGCTTTTAAGGGAAATTGCACTTTACTGTGTGTATTTGTTATCCTCATATATGAGACTCCCTCTCTGGTGTTAGTGGTGAAGATTGAGGCTTCTTGATTGCTGGGCCAGGACATAGGTGTCACATAGGCATCAAGTACTGCCTTTTTATGCTTACTTTAATAATTGCTGAACCATATTACATAAAAGTTACTAAAAACTTAAGGCTTGTATGACTGGAACCCATCTTGTCATGATACGTCACCACTATCTGCTACTTTCAGAGAAATAAGTATTGTTCGTGTGATTATAATTATATCTATTGTCATAATTAAATTTTTTTGTGTATAATCTCAAAAGTCAAGCAACATGGAAAATGTTTTAACTGCATATGACAACTAAGAAATACACAAAATCTCTGCTAAAACTACATGTGCATCTTGAGTGGTTACTATGGTATAGTAAAAAAACATTACAGAATTAAACACTGTGTTCATTGTGACTTATAAACTACATTTTAAAGATAAAATAAAATAATTTTACTTTTTTTATTTTTTATTTTCTTCTGTTAAAGCATGAAGAAAGTTGCATCTTACCCTTAAAAGTTCTATATTACAGACATCAGTTGTCGGTGGAGAAATATAATTTAATGGTGCTACAGCAATGCTTGTAAAAGCAACAAAAACAAAGCAAATAGGGCTTTACCTTCTCTCTCAAACCTCTTAGTATGATGGCATCAGCTCCATTCAGGCAGAAGGAAATGGAAGGCAACATTTGCTAGCTGATGGAAATGTAATCTGTACTTATAGTAGGAAAAGGATAACGGATTATTCATATTAACTTTTTGTACTACTCAGTCACCTTTGGAGTCTCAGGAAGACTTAACCTTTTCTGTACAGAACATTTTCAAAAGAACTTCCCCAAAACTACTGATTGTTTTAATTATTTTTCACTTCCTTTTTATATGTCTGCTTCTTCAGAGAGGTTTTGCATGCAATTTGCTGGACATCTTGCTGTTAGAATAATTTATTAAATCATTTTAGATTGTGCTTCTACCTTCAAAGGCAAGTGAGTATTCTGCTATGTTGAACTTTCATATAAAAATATTATACCTTTGGTGTCCACGATCACCAAAACACTACACATTCATGCTTTGGTAGTTACATTTTTTTTAATCTGAAGACAACTGAAAACCTGTTTACAACAGAAGTACATCTGTTCTACAGACATTACAGATTGTCAGTCAATTTCTGATGACCATTTTGACTTGAATTTGACTCATCCTATAAAATTACATATATCTGTATTGTCTCAATAGACTATAATGTTTTCTAGGCCACTCCAATGACATAGAGGGATAAAGCCTTAACTACGGCTCAGCTGAACCAAGTTCAATTAGAGCCTTGAGTAACTGATGAAGCATCATGGAGGATGGCAATGCCAGTCCTAGGAGGGCCTTTATTAGTGATGCTCACTATGGGTATGAGTGTTTCACAGCGAGGAGTTGCCCTTGGATATAGTTGATGAGCAATGGGGGGGTGGGGAAAGGGAAAGTGGATAGTGCATGAAAAAAGATACCCCCCCGGATGGAAGCACAGATGGCCAAACCCCCAGAACACTTGTAGCAAATACTGGAATAGTCAGAAGGGTAGGAGGGTGGTTGGTACATCTGGCATGGATGTGGGCAACTGGGGGAACGGTCGGTACCATGAGGTCAGAGGGGCAAGCCAGGTGGATACTTAGCTTTATAAAACATACTATATAAATTAACAGCTATAAGGGTAAGCCATCTTGAATGAGTGGAAAACACTCAGAATGAGTTAGAAGGTTTGTGTTTTTTCTATAACGTTTAAAAATATAGCAATATCAGTTTTATATAGTAGTAGTTATGATTTTTCAACATAATGATAAGATTCTCATTTATAATTAATTTTATAATAAATTTTATAATACGAGAAATTACTAATGTACACATTAGTAATTAAACTGCACAAAATTGCCATCAAAGAGGGGTCTTGTAAGCCCACTGGAGTTACCTAGGAATATAGGTTTATATGTCTGAAACCATTTGAAATTTTCACTTGCTAAATTGTGATGGTTAGTCTTTTAACCACCATCTCTACTTAAAAGCCAGTAAAATGCAAAACTTAAAACTGCCAACATATTCATGATTTTACATAGTATACATTTGCCTGTGTAAAACAAGGAGGAACATAAATATCTGTGTGTGTGTGTGTCTGTGTCTGTGTCTGTGTATATGTATATATATATATATATATATATATATATATAAAACCACTCAGGACCCTTCCACCAGCACTAACCTATATAACTTTACACAGCTAATAACCAGTATAACCAGGCCCAACAATAAAATAGGCAGTGACTCAGTTCTGGATTGGATACTTATTTCTGATCCTAACAAGACCTCCTCCTCTGGCACACTACCTAACAGTATAAGTGACCACTTACCAGCCTTTATAACATGTAAGACCACCTCAGTCCTAAGCACACACCAAGTTAATCAAACCAGACTTATCTCACTTCTCCCCTAACATCTTTAATGAAATCCTACAAAGCATCAAGTGGACTCCACTAAAATATCTCCCTCTCAATGATGGTGTTGAATTCTTCAATTCAGGATTTCTTAGGATCTTAACAGTTTAGCCTCGCCTAAAAAGAGTATAGGCTAAACAGGCCAGCTGGCTTACCAAACACACAAAGCAAATTATGTCTGCTAGGGATAAAGGCTGAAAAACCTGGCAAAAAAGTAAAAATCTTTATGATCTCATTCAATATAAACAGCTACGCAATCAGGCAAAATGACTAGTAATTAAAAATAAAAAAGAACACGTATGAAGTCTTCAAGACACAAACAAAACCCAAAGAAATTTTGGGCCATAATCAATTCCCCACTTCATCTAGGTACAAGTAGCGATCCTTGCCCAAATACAGATAAAACCCCTACTGAGATAGCCTCTGTCTTAAATTCATACTTTATTGACTCCATAGCTAAAGCCCACCACTACCTTCCCACCAACAGACCCCTGCCCACCTGATACTCCCACTTCACACTCCTCAACTACTTCTCTATTCTTATTCACACCTATACCAATCTGCATTATAAAAAAACTCCTTCATAAACTCAAAGCTTGTACTAACACACCAATTTACCTGCAGAACTTCAACTATCTGCAAGCCCCATTGTTATCCTATCAGCATACTTCTCAGTAGATCAATTCAGGAGTCCCATATACCACACATCTGGTAGAAAGCATTTGTTTTTACACTCCATAAAGGTGGGAACAACTCTAACATCTCTAATTTCTGACCCATCGCTATCCTCGCTCTCCTATCTCTAAAATATTAGAAAAATGTGTTCACACACAGCTTCTTAACCATCTTGTTAAAAAACAGATACGTTCCCCCACGAATCATGGCTTCAGGCCTGGTCATAGTATCTGCACTGCTCTCATATCCTTTATGGACATAGTAAACAGGGCTCACAATGCCAGTTACACAGTCTCCTCACTCTTCCTTGACCTGTCTAAGGCCTTCGACACAGTTTCACATCTTCTTCTGCTCACAAAACTCACCAACTTAGGACTTTCACCCCCCACCTCAAACTGGTTTTCAGACTATCTCACTGATAGGCAACAATCCACCAGATGGCAACACTCCTCCTCACCTTTTCTCAACACATCTACAGGTATACCGCAAGGATTTATACTCCTGTTCAGTATATTCATTAACAACTTCCATACCACTCTTACCCATGGCACAGTTATCCAATATGCAGATGATTCTACAATCATCTGCACTGTCAAATCCATATCTGAGTTACAACTCCTTACCCAAAATGCTTTCACTTCAACTAAAACTTGGATGCCAAACAACCATCTTGATCTAAATCCCATTAAAACTAAACTTCTAATCTTTCCCCCCAAAAAACTACCTCTCTGAACAAGAATGATTTTTTCTGTCCAGTCCCATAATAATACTCTCATTGAAGTCATTCCAAGTACTAAACTGCTAAGGGTCATCATTGATGAAAATTTAACATTTGACTTCCATATCCACGTCAACATCAAAAAAACACATAAAAAACTAGGTACCCTCTATAGACACAAATACTACCTTAATTTCACTGCAAAAAAGCTCTAGCCTCATCCTTTCTGCTCCCATCGCTATTATATGCTGCCTCAATCCTCACCAATATCCAGTCCTCCCTGAAAACCAAACTTGACTGCTGTTACAATAAGATTGCTAAATTTGTAACAAATTTGAAAAACTCAGCCCACCACTGTTTATCTCTACATCAGCTAAACTAGCTTGAACTGCCATACTACCTCACTTATTCACAATTAAACATTGCACATAAACTCATATACAAACCTTCAAATTGCCCCTCCCTTTCCTCCTTACTGAGTACATACCACCCTAACAGGTCTCTAAGATCTGAAAACAAAATGATGCTAAAACTTGAAAAAACAAATCTTGGTGACAGTTAAATGCTGTACTCTTTTACTGTCTCAAAACTATGGAGTGCCACCCCACCTTCAATCAGAATAATCAGCAATCCTGCTCTCTTTAAGAAGTCCCTCAGAAAACACATCTCTTCTCTCTGGTAATGTACTTGTGCAAAAAAGCACCCCCTAAAACCTGATTCCACTACTATTACCCTCTACAATATTACCTCTTATGAGCTCTCACTGTCTTGATAAATGCCAACAGTTTATGCCTACAAAAATCCAACAATTAATAATCCAAACTGCTTCCCTATCTGACTAACTCCATCTTCAATGATGCAATTGTACACAATGTAGATGTGTAGTATTTGTAAAGAACTTGTACTGCTGTGTTAATAAAATTTCCATGCATTGAATGATACCACAGTATAAAGACAAAATGATCGGTTTCAACAATTGGCTAAAGTATTGGTGTCATTCAAAGGGGATCCAGTGTCTGTCAGCCTTGGATGACATGCTCAACAAGCCACATTGCTTCGCTAGGGATGGCTTGCACCTGTCACCCTTAGGCTTTCGTATACTGGCCAAGGCTCTTGCCACCCCCATAGTGCCTTTTTTAGGCATAGCTCAAAGGACAAACTCACCTCCATAGACAACCCAAAGATAAAAAAACTAAAGGTGATGCTACTCAATGCCAGAAGTCTAAACCTCAAAATGCACGCACTCGAGTCTCTCCTCAGTATGGAGAAAATAGATGTCTGTGCAGTAACAGAAACCTGGTTCAAGGCTCCTGAGAGCACCCCAGCACTACCAGGTTCTAACTCATACCATGCGTTTCGGCCCCAAAACTCGGACTGAAGCACAAAAGGATGGGGAGTATCTATATTCATCAAAGATACCTACACTTCCAGGTTAGTGGCACTGCACGAAGCATCGGAAACCATCCATGTGCAACTAACAGCGGGCAAAACTGCCTTTCAGTTTGTAGCCTGCTACAGAACACCCTCCCTATTACAGGAACCCCACTTGGCATTCCTGAGAACACTGGAGAATATGACGATCTCTCCAAACACTATGTTACTGGGTGACTTCAACTACCCAAACACTGACTGGGAAAACTACTCAAGCCCAAACACCCTCGCCCAATAGTTCCTTGAATTTATAAACTCTAACGCAATGGAACAACTGGTCACCACTCCCACAAGAGGGAACAAAATATTGGACCTGGTCATCACCAACATGGGGACTCTATGTTCCACACCAGAGGTAAACCCCTCATTGGTAAGATCAGACCATAAACAAATTTCCCTGGACATCCATATCCCATCCCCACCCCCAGCCAAGGAAATCACTGTAAAGAATTTCTCAAAAGCCAATTTTGCACTTCTCAAGACTGAGGAGGAATCCTTCAAAGTCCCTGGGCCAGAGGATAATACAGCCCAATCCGCAGAATCCTTTACAAATGCATTCTATGAGCACCTGCAGGAATGCATGGATCGTGCTATCCCAAATAAAACCAATACTCACTCCTCCAAAAACAGGAGACTGGTCTGTTGGACCCCGATCATAAATAAGCTATACAACAGAAGGAGGAAGCTACTACATGACAGAGCAAAATCCCAAAAAGGGAAGGCATCTCTGATCAGTATTAGCAAGAAACTTCGATCCCTCATAAAAATCATCAAAGGCCAGTTTTGAAAGAAAAATTGCCCTAGACACTAAAGACAATCACATGGCCTTCTTTAGTTATGTCAGGAACATGGGTGGAAACTCCCAGATATGCTCTGAATTGTTGCATAACGGTACAAAATATACCGAACCTACAGACATAGCCAACATCCTGGCAGACAGATTCAGCGCAAACTTCTACCCCCCTTCCCCCCCAAAGGAGCAAACGCCTATCCCAACTGAATGTAACCTCCCTGACATCACAGAGGCATAGATGAAAGCTGCCCTCTCCAAAGCAAAAAACACAGCATCTATGGGACCGGATGGTGTCCCAGGCTGTGTCTTACATGAGCTCCAAGAAGAACTGAACCCTCACATTAAGTCACTGTTCAAACCTAGCCTTACTACAGGATATGTTCCCAAAGAATGGCGTACAGCTACAGTGGTCCCACTCCACAAAGGTGGTGCCACAACGGACCCCGGAAACTATCACCCCCATAAGCCTGACTAGTCTGGTCTGTAAAGCTATGGAGCGTATTATCATGGAATTCATAAACAAAGACATTGGAAGCCTCCAGACACTGGACCCTACCCAATTCGGCTTTGTTAAGGGCAGATCTTGCCTCTTAAACCTAGTTGATTTCTTTGAAACAGTTACCAAAGTCATAGATGAGGGCAAGGTAGTCCACACAGCCTACCTGGACTTCACAAAAGCCTTCGACACAATATCCCACTCGGGCATCATAAATAAGCTTACCAGCTTAAATATCAACCCCTATATCACAAGATGGGTTGCAAACTCGCTCAGAGATAGAACCCACATGGTCAGAATCACAGGTGCCATGTCCGAATCCAAACCAGTTACAAGTGGCGTCCCACTGGGACCGCTCTTGTTCGGTATATACTTCTCTGAGGTTCAGGCTAACACGGGGGGATTATGGCTGACAAAGTTCGCAGATGACTGCAAACTGGGGGCCATAATCGAATCTCCAGCTGACACAAGCATCCTCCAAAAGGGTCTCAAAGAGATGGATGCTTGGTGCCAGAACCACGGCCTCAAGCTAAATGCTAAAAAGTGCATAGTCATCCCCTTTGGGAAAAACAAGGTGCCCACAAATTACCACATAGGTGGTAATCCACTAAGTACGGAAGAAGTAATTAGAGATTTGGGGACCAACGTAGATAGTAATCTCTCCTTTGATAATCACGTTGCCAAAGTGGTTAGAAAGACTTTCTATATAGCCCACCTTATCACGAAAGGGTTCACATCTAGATCAAGAGAGGTCGTTGTGCCCCTCTACTCGTCACTCATCAGGCCCATAATTGAATACAATGCCTTTTTTGGGATGTACCTTACCCGACACCTGCAGCAACTGGAAAGACCCCAAAAGTACCTCACCAAGAGGATCATGGGCTACAAACAGATGTCCAATGCAGCTTGACTAAAGAAACTCCAGCTCTACTCAGTTGCTTACCACCTACTCAGAGGTGATCTATGCCTGACGTACAAAGCCATGTCAAACCCAGAATTAATGGACATGCTCCACCTCAAAAAATCCAAGTCCCTTAGAGCTACATGCTCCAGGGACCTAAACCTCAGCACAAAAATAAATAGGACATGCTGGAGGGACAGATTCATTTCCCAGAGGCTCCCCTCACTCTGGAATAGAATCCCAATTCATGTTAGACATAGCCCCTCGCTGACCCTCTTCAAGTGAAATTTGGACGCGTGGATGGGAAATCGCAAATTCACCCCTGGGATCTCTCCTGTGTCCCTGCTAGACAGAGGCACAGTAAACTAATCTTAAAAGGGTACCTTCTGTGACCTACTTTACAGAGGCACAGTAAGCTAATCTAATAGGGAGGTGGAAGCCAAATACACTCTGGCTAGGCTTATAAATGCCCTAGGGCAGATAGTCTAGTATCTACCTATGAACCTATTGAGACTTTATATACTCTGTATTGTGTGCTATTTCTTGCATGTAGTATTAAGGTATGTGGAGCTTTTTTCCCCGGGCCTCTACTGAAAATGGACTCACCTAGGCCCAGTAAACTTTCCCAGTTAACAAATGCAATAAATAAATACATGCCAATGTTTTACTCAAATGCACACTAGTCTTGCCAAGTCATATCAAGGACTACTCAACTGTGATAAAATAACAGCATGACATATTGACTTTCATCCACAGACTGCATCTGTACACACCAGTTATTGCCATTTATTGACTGTATACAACCTCAGATGTCTGGTTGTGATGTGTTCCAACCTGAGTCACTCAAAAACACACCAACTCTGCTAATCGAGATCAATATATTCCTCCTTAAATGATAGTAAGAGTCAGTCATATTCATCCATAGACTGCTTCCATACCTACTTTACTGGCCTTATACACTACAAATGTCCAATTTTGAACAAACAAAAAATGACCCCAGTAATACATTCCATAACTTTTCACATAAATACACACTGCTCCATGAAACTAGATAAATACTGGTTTAAATGTGATCAAACAACAACAGGGGTCAGTCACTTTCATCATCAGGCTTTCTCCATACCCAACACCTACGCCTACTTTATTTATTGTGTCACCTTAATGCTGTATTGGGATCACGTCAAATATAACCACAATAATATTTTTCAGTTTACTTTACATAAGCACACTCTAGACTTGTCAGGCAAGATAAAGGACCATTTAAATATGATCAAATGACAGCAGGGATCAGCCATTTTCATCCACAGTCTGTCCAGTGATCACCAACTGACAGGCCCTTTATTGACTGTGTATACCTCAGATGTCCGATTGTGGTCGAATAAAAAGTAATTGCCACAGTCATGTGTTTCAACTTATTACTTTTAGTAACATATGGTACAACCCTCCCAATATACATTTAATTGTGATCAAACAAAACCAGGGTAAGTCAATTTTAACTGCAGACTATAACCATAATATGTCTTTGTTGTGCACATCTATGATGCATGTCTAAAGTAAAGGATACATTTCAAGTAGTTTTATGTAGACATACAATCTCTCTCTCTCACACACACACACACACACACACACACACACACACACACACACACACACACACACACACACACACACACACACACACACACACACACACACACACACACACACACAAACTTTGCTTCAAAGATGCCTACTTTCTGTACTTACCACTGACTTTTAAATATAATGAGAAGAGAAAGTAGAGTTTTGTACCTACCATAAATGTAGATGTTCCAGTGCTAATACAGCTGCAGTCATAACAGATGGGTTCTCCTGCCGTCAGGCGGGACCTCGGTCAGCCAAATTCCAAAGTCTAGGTCCAGCGTCGGTTGTCGTCGCTTTCTTTCCTAACGTCAGTGCGACAGGGGTATATAAGACACAGCCGATGCCATTTTCTTCAGTCTTTCTTGCCCCAGATGTCAGGTGCCCCCAGAAGGAAGGCAATATATATATATAAAAAAAAATATATATATATATATATATATATATATATATATATATATATAAAATCATGCATTACAATATAATCAAAAACCAGTAGTTGCAAGCAAATACACCATAGAAGGATAACCCAATCAAGTTGTAAAATGAGGAGTTAGCCACTAGGTCTGTACCCAGAGGGGAAGGAGGGAGGAAAACCTGGACTGCAGCTGTATTAGCACTCGAACATCTACATTTATGGTAGGTACAAAACTGTACTATGTTCATCGTGCATACAGCTGCAGTCATAACAGATGGGTAGAATCCCAAAGCTACGCACAGGGTGGTAGGCACTAGGTGGAACTGGGAGGAGCCAGAATGCCCTGCAACACAGCAGTAGCAAAGCCTGCTCTAGTTTTGGAGTATAAAGGTAGGTGGTAGTGTTTAGTGAAGGTATGCACAGAACTCCAAGTGGCTGCCTCCAAAATATCTTTGGTAGGGACTCCTCTGAGGAAGGCTGCAGAGGTAGCTGTGGCCCTTGTGGAGTGGGATCTGATGCCTGCAGGTACAGATTTTCCATGAAAGGAGTAACAAAACCGTATGCAGTGGCCTATCCATTTCGAAATTGTCTGTTTGGAAATTGGCTTCCCTTGAGCTCCTACAGCATAGGACACAAAGAGTTGTTCTGATTTCCTGAAAGGCTTTGTTCTGTCCAAATAGTAATGTAGCTGTCTATGGATGTCTAAGGAATGTAGCAGCCTTTCCCCTTTGTTTTGAGGATTAGGGTAAAAGGTAGGTAAGTGTATGGCCTGATTTAAAGCTACCCTGGATACTACCTTAGGCATAAATGACGGGTTGGTTCATAGGGAAACCCTGTCCTGATGGAAGATGAGAAAGGGCTGCACAGCCATGAGGGCTTGTAGTTCCGAAACCCTACGAGCTGAGGTAATGGCCAGAAGGAAAGCTGTTTTCCAGGGCAAATATTGCAAATCTGTTGAGGCAGCTGGTTCAAAGGGAGGCAATGTTAATTTTTCTAGAATGTAATTAAGATCCCAGGCTGGTATTGGTTGTTTCCTTGGAGGTCTTATATTCTTAGCCCCTCTGAGGAACTGTCTTAAGAGTGGGTGAGAGAATAAGGGTGGATCAGTGTTGTATTCTGCAGAAATGGCTGAGGTATGAATTTTGATGGAGGAAAATGAAAGTCCATTGTTCAACAGCTCAGCTAGATACTGTAATATCTGAGGCAAATTCAGTTTTCTAGGATCCTGGCCTTTTTTTTCTCATTCCAAGTGCAAAACCGTTTCCATTTTGCGGAGTAAGCCTTTCTAGTAGATGGCCTTCTGGCCTCCAAAATGACATCCTGCACCTCTTTGGAGAGTAGGGTCTGTTGTGGTGTTAAGGAATTTTCCATGCAGCCAGATTGAGTATTTTCAGCTGACTGTGAAGAGTTTTGTAGCTGTGCTGAGTCAGTAGAAGAGGCATTAGAGGTAGGGTCCAGGGAGGAGTATGTGTTAGGCTCCTCAGGAGTGGGTACCAGTGTTGTCTTGGCCAGTCTGGAGCAATCAGTATCATCTTCGGTCTGTCTGCTCTTGCTTTCAAGAGCACCTTGGGCAGAAGAGGCAAAGGTGGGAAGGCGTAAACTGTCCGTGCTGCCCAACTGAAAGAAAGGGCGTCCACTCTCCAGGCCTTTGGATGGAAGGTCCTTGAGCAGAACTTTGTCAATTGATGATTCCTGTGGGAGTCAAAGAGATCTATGTCTGGCCTTCCCCACGCTTGGATTATCTTTGTAAACACTTGAGGATGCAACTTCCATTCGTGTGGGTCTGTCATATTTCTGCTTAGATTGTCTGCCAGCGTGTTTTCCAATCCTGGCAGGTACTGTGCTTGAAGTTCGATTTGCCATTCCAGAGCCAAGTTCCAAAGTGACATGGCTAGCCTGCACAGGGGGTATGAATGTGTTCCTCCTTGTTTGTTTATGTACCACATTACTGTGGTGTTGTCTGTTCTTATCAATAATTGCCCTGGATGCAGGAGGTCCTTGAAAGCTGTAATTGCATTTATCACTGCTAGCATTTCCTTTTGATTGATGTGAAGGTGCTTTTCCTTTTGGGACCATTTGCCCTGAAAGCACCTGTCTGTCATGTGTGCCCCCCAGGCGTAGTCTGAGGCGTCTGTTGTGATGACTTGATTTGCTTGAGGCTTGCAGAATTGTAGACCTGTGTTTGTTTGGCATTCTTGGGCCCACCATAGAAATTCCTTTTGCAAACATGGGATTATTGGTATTATTGTTTCCAAACTGTGGCTGTGTTGAGACCATAGGTTTTTTAGGTACCATTGAAGTTTCCTCATATGCAACTTTGCACATGGGATTAGAAGAATACAAGATGCCATGAAGCCCAGAGCCTGCAGGATTTTCCTTGCAGTTAGCCTGGTACAATTTGCTAGTATTTTGAAGTACTGAGTTAGTTGCCCCTGTTTTTCTGGCGTAAGATAGGCCATCTGGGTGTTTGTGTCCAAGTTGGCACCCAGGAAAGGTATTTTCTGGGATGGTGTTAGCCTGGATTTCTCTTTGTTGACTGTGTATCCCAGAGAATTCAATAACCGCGTTACATAAGCCAGATGTTCCAGAAGTATGTGTTTGCTGTCCGCTTGGATCAGGCAATCGTCCAAATAAGGGTAAATTTGTATCCCTTGAAGTCTGCAGTAGGCAATTACTGATGCCAGGCATTTCGTGAATACTCTGGGCGCAGTAGATAAGCCAAAGGGCAATGCAGAGAATTGATAGTGGATTGAACCTGCAAGAAATCTGAGGTATCTTCTGCAGCTTTGTCTGATTGGGACATGCAGGTATGCCTCCTTGAGGTCCAATGTTACCAGCCAAGACTCCTTGCCCAGCATGGGAAGAAGCTGCTGTAAGGTGAGCATCTTGAATTTTGGTACGAGTAGAAATGTGTTTAGGATGGATAAGTCCAAAATGGGTCTCCAGTCGGTTCCTTTCCTTGGTACCAGGAACAGTCTGGAATAAAAACCTTGACCTTGTTCGTGAGCAGGTACCTCTTGAATAGCTTTCATGTCCATGAGCTTTGAAATTTGTATTTGAGCCTCTGCCCTTTGATTGTGTGGCAGGTTCGGCATGCCTCTCATTTTTGGAAGAGTGTGAAAATGAAATCTGTAGCCTCTGTTTATAATGTCCAGGATCCATTTGTCTGTTGTGATAATATACCAATTTCTTGTAAATAATGCCAGCTTTCCTCCCAAGGGTGCTGCCAGCTGAGACTTGCTTGGCATGAAAAGGGGAAAGTCATTGGGTTTGTTTTCTGTATTGTTGTGCACTGTCTTCGCCACCTCTTGGTGCTGGAGTTTGCCACTGCCTGCCTCTGTATGATCCTTGTGATTGCCCTCTGCCCCTTGTGTGCCTGTATCTACCTCTTTGGGGCTTGTCTGTGGCTGGAAAGGACCAGTTTTTTGAAGGCCAATTTCTGCTAAAACGTGGTGGTTGAACCTGTAGAAAAGCTTTGACAGTTTGCATAGATTTAGCTTTTTCTTCCATTTTCCGTAGTATCTCCTCAGCATTAGTACCAAATAATACATCCTTTTGTAAAGGAGCATCTAGTAGTTTAGCTTTAACATGATCAGGCAAGGTTTGTTCCCTAAGCCAGGCATGTCTACGAATGACTGATCCTGTAACAGCAGCTCTACTTGAGGCCTCTAGAGCATCATAGCCACATTGTAAGGTGTGTTTACCCACTTGTTCTGCACTATGCATCATATCCTGCAACTCCTTCAAATCTGGTTGTTCAGGTTGTGACATTTTATTCCTTAATTGTGATAACAGAAACTGATGAAATTTAAGCATATGGAACTGACAATTTAAGGCCCTCATGGCTAGGGTGGCCGAGGTATATACCTTTTTTCCCCACCTTTCTAAGGATCTAGACTCTTTTTCGGAAGGTAGTGGATTCTTAGCAGTAGAGGCCTTCATTCCCTTGGGGCCTTGAGAAATGGTTTCAGGGTCAGCATTATGGCTTTTGTAAAGAAGTTGGTGAGAGTTAGGAACTCTGTAGTACCTATCAGGCTTGACTGGAGCAGGAGGCAGGGAATCCAGATTAAGGCAAGCCTCCGAGTAAACATCATCAAGTATGTCCAAGACAGGAGGTATCGCCAGAGGTCTGTGCTGAGGTAGCAAAAGAAATTCCCTAAGTCTTTTCTTGGAATCAGAAAAGTCTTGGCCTTCCCAATGGAAGTGTTCCCTCATGGTATGCAACGTTTCCCCGAAAGAAAAATCCTCTGGTGGAGATACAGAAGGAATGGACTGCTCTGCATCAGAATCTTCAAAAGGGGAGTACCAGTGTTCCTCTTCATCAGAATGTTCTGAAATAATGGAGCCCTGGTCAGAAGAGGGAGAATCTTCCTCCACTCTGGGTCTCTTGTCCGGAGGGGGCTGGGAACCCCTGATAAGAGTAATTAAATCCTCAGCCATTTTTAGCATCTGCTTTTTAGGCATGGGGCCTGGAGATGGGCCCTGTGCAACAGGCCTCTTGGGATGCATGGCTGATTTGGACTTAGTAAAGGCCTTTATGGAAAAGGAAGATGAGGGTCTAAAGACACCATGGGTGGAAGTGGACCTGTCCACATTAGGAGGCTCAACACTCACAGTGGCTTCGGTAGCTTTAGTCTGGGTATGGGCCGAGGCACCTGCGGTCTCGTTTACAGAAGACACCGCCAGAGAAGTGTCATCGGTAGTCAGGGGCTGCGTAGGTGCCTCGCTGAGAACCGGAGCACGTGTAGCCGGTTTTAGCGTGGTGTCGGTGGAGACCGCGGACCTCGCGTGTCAGTCTTTGTCCTTGCGTTTTTTGGACAAAACGGTAGTCGGAGTCTCCGATGACATTTTATAATCAAAAGCTTTACCAAAAAAGTGCTGGGCGAACTCCGCCCGACGCTTAATAGTGCGTTTATTGAAAGTAGCGCCGCGACAGCCGAGACGTCGTGGTCTGGGCCTAAACAAGGTATACAGAGGGAATGGAAATCCTTATGCGGTATTTGCTTCCCACAAGAAATACAATTGTTAACTTTGTCTGACATCGGTCTGAGGCAAGAAAAGTTTCCCCAACGGGGTACTTAGCTTTAAGAAGACTTCGGTTTCCAAATTTTCGTAATTTCAGGAGCTGGCCGACCGGCACTTGCGAACTGCTTCTGCTTCGGGCACCGCGCGGCAAAAAAGACTGAAGAAAATGGCGTCGGCTGTGTCTTATATACCCCTGTCGCACTGACGTCAGGAAAGAAAGCGATGACAACCAATGCCGGACCTAGACTTTGGAATTCGATCGACCGAGGACCCGCCTGACAGCAGGAGAACCCATCTGTTATGACTGCAGCTGTATGCATAATGAACATCTAAATTATAGCCAAACTAAGGTGTTAAAGCTGGCTGCTGCAGTTTAATCCTCACAGCTATGAGCTATAACAATGACCGTTGTACAGTCTTCATGCTATCTGCTTTCAAACACAACCTGTAATAATACAGTGACTGCTCATTACTACTCAAAAATGAGCACTCTAATTGGACAGCCCAACCAGTGTGCTCGATGTAAATCGAGCATATACCAATCGAAAAAAGTCCAGTTTCTGAAGTACAATTAGGGCAGTCAGACTTTCTATGGTATATGCTGAGGGACAGAGCAAAATACAAGAAAATGTCAGGTACATTCTGCAACACTAAAGAATCAAAAATTTACCTGATTTCCCTTGTATTTCTCCAATAGAAGTATGAAACCCCAAATCAAAAATAAATTTGCATGAGTGTCTGTACATAGAAGAATGTTTCTTGCATGCAATTAATCAGCCTGGATTTGTAAAAAAATCCTTGTAAGTGGACTCTTTCATTTCAGCCATTTACGAAGAGAAATGGACTACATAAGTGCTGCTGATAGAGGTATGAGTGTGTACGATGCTTTGAGAGCTAGTGAATAGTGGGGAAGAAGAAGAGTTATCAGGGTTAGCAGATTTATTACTTGTAAATGGGAATATCCAAGTATCCAGCCATCCATCTCTGACCCCTTTTTCCCATTTTTTTCACATGGGGTCAGGGTGTCACTTCAACAGTGACTATCATCCAGATCCAAGGTCATGAAAGCACTATTCCCATATTATCCATCAGAAACACTGGTTTCATATTTAAACCAAGCGTACATTCCTTTCCATGCAAATGCGCAATTACTCACTAATGGAGAATGGATATCTTGTACTTTAAAGATGACAGCTATCCCTGTAACACATATGTGATTGCCAAAAATACAGGTTCAGGTAGGAAAAATTGAATGCCTCCGACCCGTGGTGGTGGTGCTGTGGTAGCGTTGTCGCCTCACAGTAAGATGCTGTCCGGTTCGACTCTCAGCTAGAGCGTCTTCTGCGTGAAGACATGCGCGAATGGGCATACCTTCGTTGAAGGTTGTGCATCAGGGCTGGTAACTCGGCACGTAAAAATCAACTACCAATCATTAGTGGACCGGAGCTCCGCTGTGGCAAACCCTAACCGGGAAAAGCCGAAAGACACAACAACAACTGCTAAAAATGCCTCCAGGCAAATCACTGCTTCTTGTGCAAAATGGTTTATTGCTTTCTGCTCAATACTATGATAATTTGCTTAAGATGTGATATCTGCATTCTGTATGTGCTACTTCTACAGTGTTATACAGGGCTAATGCATGTGTAGATATGCACATGCAAAGACTGATCTTCAAATTTAAGTCTATGAGAGAGAAAAAAATGAAAGAAATTTAGCCTTAGTCCTGCAGCTTCTGTCCTTTGAAGCAGCTTGCATCCATTATTTAGTACTAGAGAACATCCATCTTGACATGAGGCAAATAACTTCGATAAAATGCATCTTTTTGCATAGGTCCTCCTGCTATATGTGTACAATGTTTTAATAGAATAACATTTATACTTACGTTGGCCAGCCTTCTCCGGTTGAGACAGTGAAAAGTGTGAGCAAAGCCCACAGCACATTGTCGTAATGAAATTCATATTTCTTCCACTCCCTGTTCT
Source organism: Protopterus annectens (assembly GCF_019279795.1). Taxonomy (NCBI): domain Eukaryota; kingdom Metazoa; phylum Chordata; order Ceratodontiformes; family Protopteridae; genus Protopterus; species Protopterus annectens. The sequence continues at coordinate 678,514,431 of NC_056750.1, read as the reverse complement.
CTGCCTTCACTTCATTTTCACTTTTATAGTCAAAGTACCATCCTCTGAAACACAAACAACATAGTTTGCTTGGTTACAGGTAAGAATTCATTGTGCTTCAGAAGTTCTGCCTTCTACAGTGGTTCTGCCTTCTACAGTGGTGATTAAATTATTAGACTCTACTCTGACAAAATTACATTACTTTAGACATCTGTCATCAAATACCATTTTTTGATGTATGTAATTCTATCTAGCAATCAGTCTGCAATGTGCCCAGAGACAAGCAATTATAAATATTTCATGCACGGTTTGATTTACCGGGTGTAGTCTGATTCTGACAAAAAACATACAGCTGGAGAAGAAGGAAAAAAAACTAGTGTGCTGAAAATAACTAACTCTTGATATGCTCCATGTTAATTCTTCACTCGCACGGAGTTAAAAAAATTAATTTAAACACAGTGAATTCGATTTTCTAGGAAATTTTAACAAAACTTAGTATTCTGGATGCCTTCTTTATTGGACACTGTAGTTGTTGTTATTTATGCAACACGTTAGAGATTATAAGCCAACTGCCTTAAATCTTTATAGAATAATTAGACTTCAGTACAACTGTTGGATTGTGTCATCATATGGAACCACAGTTCACTAAGGTATGCTGTAATGATAGCCTAACAGCACACTATTTGTTACCTGGCAATAATGAATACACACAAACACACACACACAATTGCTATTAGCTTGTTTTAGGCTATTCAAGGATTTCAAAGCAGATTTTTTGTTGGATTTCAATGAATTATATTCACCACATGTGTACTTCTGCTATACCCTCACAGAGCTGTAGATATATAAGCTGATTATTTACAGTCACTTATGTCATTAGTGGTCCTGTCTTAAAATAGCATTGACTTCTTGTCATAAAGATGGTGTGTTTCAATCACTTACTCAGTTTGGTGTCTTGTTAGATGTCCTTGCACCAGACTGCAGCACTAAACTGATTTGCATTGTTGGCATAAGCCACCCATGAGATGAGACATGATACCTAATTTATCAGGATTTTTTTACTCATGTAAGGATAATTACTTGCCAAGTTAGCAGCTGTGTGTAGTAGCAAGCTAACCATTTGTGACATGTAATTGCCAGGTCAGAAAATATGTACTGAGGAAACTGACTTGCACATACTAGGCCAGTAAACATGTACAAGAGGCAAAGTAGCCATCTGTGTGACGTGTGCATGCCAGGACAGGTACTATGTTTAATGACAGACTAACCATTTATAACTTTACATGCCAGCTCAGAAAATGTGTACTTCCACATACCAGACCAGCAAACATGTACAAACGTAACCTAACCATCAGCAACCTGTGAATACTAAGTCAGCAAATATATGCAGTGACAAACAAATAATTTGTGACGCGTACATCCCATGCCTACTAAGATGCATAGTGACAAGCTATCCATTCATGACCTATGTTTGTGAATAAGGATGATATGCAGAGATTAGAGGGGTGAGGACTGGGGTAATGAGGGTGGGGAGGATTAAGCAGCTATTTTCCTGCGTTTTTACCCTTTACTGTGAAGGGGAAGGGACTGCAAGCAGCCTGTACTTCAACTCCATGGCCATCTTCTGGAAGATGGCAGGTGTTACTGTCATATGCTCATTTAATGTGGGCAGTAGGGTTGCTCTGAGCTGCATGCTTCCTGTGCTGTTGCTGCCTGCCTTAAAAGGCAACTTTCAGACAACAGCTGTCTAGAGGCATGGCATGAATGTGGCTACTCTTCCATCAGACATGACCAGTGACCCAGAACTACTATATATCATTTGCACATGTATGACAGGAATTTGCACCAGTCCTTGGACCGCACGGGGGAGGGTGTTGCTGCTTGAGAATTAGTATCCTTGATTACTGCCTTTATCATGTATGTGAAAAGAGGGTTCATACTAGAATGACTGCTTCTGAAACTGGCATTCATCCATACACACTTCACAAATAAATTTCATTAAACGCACTGTGGTGTTTACTATATTCAATGTTCTTTCTGTCTAGAACAAGTTTTGGGGACTGCAAATTGCTGAATAGTGATCCTAAGAGCTGCAACAGCTTTTGGCAGACCATGCACCCAGAAAACTCTAATAAATGGTGTTGCTGGTAGATTCCTAAAACCAAAAATCAGTCCACAGCTATAATGATGCATGCCACAGACTAAAAAAGTTTGCCAATCTACTTCTCTTCCCTGCATGCTGCCGTAATTTTCAGCTCAGCACTTCACATGAAATACAGCACTCTTTTCTTGATAGCCAAGCATCTACTGCTAGTGCAGTCCAATATACAAGGGTGATGCCGTTAACACTAGTCCCAGATGTTATCATCCATTGCTATTAAATACTCTATATATAACATTTATATCACGTAGCCTGTTTTACATTTAATTCTTTTGCTAAAAATGCAGACAAAATTCTAACAAATAACCGAGAGACACATGACTTAATCTGGAGAAGATTCCACAGAGACTCAATGCAAACTTTGTATCTTGCAGACTGACTTCTGCAGGGAGACTTGTCTCATGTTTGTTCAACACATGCTCAGCCTAAAAGGCTACTTTCTGCTGAGCATGCAGAGGAGATGAAATTAACATTTATCTTAAATTAAACTTACATCACTCAAAACGATAAACAGTTTGATGCAGCAGCAAAAACTAACTGCTGCAATGCAATCCTTTTGCTAATGTCAAATACACAAGCAGTTTACCTCAGAACCCATGCATCCATCGCAAACTTCATACAATGTACAAGCTATCATTTGACACTTCGCGTAGTATGATATGCTGATCTCAGCACTTCTTATATGATGCATAGTCAATAATCATGCCACACAATGAACAGATCTATTGGTCTGTCTGTTTAAGTGCAACAAATGTAAGGGCTCATTTTAATATATTTCACAGACCTTTTTATATTACATCATTTTTTTAAATGCTGCTAGAATGCAATTTAACAAGTGCCTTTCAAATGATATCTAAACATCAAGGTAGTCTTTATTGCTGCTAGAACACACAACCTGAGGATATACATTTATAACAAAATGATGAAAGTCTTTGGTTGTTAGTAGACATCAGACTTTGGCAATTGAGCTTTCTGTGTGTCACCCCCCCCCCCAAAAAAAATAGTTTCTATGAGAGCATATGTAATGCTGTATAAAAACAAAGAGCATGGCAGTTGCTACAGAATTGTCCATTATTGTTAGTGGGCTCACCAGACAAGAATGTCTACCTGTTAATATAAGGAATAATAGTGGATCATTTAGGTTTAATTCCTTAACTAACCTTCTGAGATGTTGCAAGGTACCCTCAAACAAAGTCAGCACTGAGTTTATTTGGCAAACTCAAGAGGGAAAATGTGTTCACTAACTTGTCTATATTGGTGTATTTTTTAAGAGAGTATAATCTAAAAACGTATCACTTTTTTTCTGGATAAAGTAGTTTGTACCTGTGTACACAAACACATTACTCACCTCTCACGACAGTGACTTGAGAGGCTGATGTGAAAGTTTTGATATTTGATTTCTGTGGATAACAATAATCTGCGAAGTGCTACATTAAAATAATGTCACTTGGAATAATGATTAACATGTCTGTCACTCATACAGTACAGCGCTGCTTTGGAAATCCACAAAGGCTTCATAAATGAACAAAGATTGGTGTATCAAGCAACCCAGCTAATCCCACATTAGCTTTTGTCATAGTGAAACTGAAGACTGAATGTCACACAAAGTGAAGCTTTCCACAGTGATCACTCACAGTGACAGAACTGGTGACTTACTACAAAAGTCCATTTATACCTCTCAATGCATTTTACTGGGTTATGACTCACCTACTGAAACAACTCTAACGTCGACTGGACAATCAGAGTTTAAACATTACAGAGTGCAGAGCTCTCTACAGAGACATACAAGAATAAAGCACTACCCACAAAACAGAACAGTTTCTGTGAACACCTTGCACATCTGATAAGGCTGACATCATTCCTCTTGGTTGTCTTCCGTCTTAAATTTACATCTCAGTAACTTATTTATTGTATTAAGCTTTTAGAAAACAAATAACAGAAAAAGCAACAGTTTTCACCATGCTAAGTTTTAAATGCAACACAGAAGCTTGAGCTGGTAAAACTATTTTTACTGACTGATGCAGTATGCAGTTAAATTCTGCGGAATGCTATCCAAGTTGGCAACATATAAACTTACTGCCATAATGGACACAAAATAAGGCAGCAGTCAGAGAGAAACACTCTAGAAAATTATTTGATAGAACTACATGTTTGTACCTGCAATCCTTTTGAAGTGTCTTGGATTCATCAGTGCAATAAAAGAACCTGCCCTTGAAGAGCTGCACAGCAATAACGGCGAAGATGAACATAAAAAGCATGTAAACAATGAGGATATTGAGAACATTCTTCAGCGAATTCACAACACAGTCGAACACAGCCTGCAGACACAAAAACGAAGGACATACAATTCAAAAGTGGCATTAAAAATGTCCAAATTTAGACTGCTATTTTTGCATTTTTATTTATTTTTCTATTTGTTAATCTGGTAAGCGGGCTGGTCCACTGACTTTTTCAGCCAAGGCCTGGGTCACAGGAGCAATTTATACTGTATATGCAATGGCATCAAATAGCAAAAGGTAAAAAAAGCAACAGTTATGTAAAATATACACGATTACAACTTGATTTTACATCTCACTATACATTACATGCAATAGAGTTCAAGGAAAATCAGGGCATATTTAGCACCCCTTGTTAAACTAAACAGTTGAAACATCTTATATGCAGTATTTACATACATTGTCAGAGATGGTTAAGTATTAACTGTTAAATGCATTAGCGCATGCAACAATTTTCAATCGTCATATGCAGAAAATTAAAGAATTACAGTCACCAATCCCAAAGACACAGTAGTTTTCCATAAATATATTACAGTTTATAATGTTATGATTAATTTCTGTTAACTGTTTTTATGTTTCTTCTTCATTGCTACCATGACTAAATCTGGCCCATGGAACTCACTGTATCCCTTTGTTGACTTGGTCTTACCAGGGTATCCCCAATTAGAAATGTTTATTGCTCTATCCCCAATTAGAAATGTTTATTGCTCTATTTTTCTTCTATGTTCAAAAGGGATTGTTGGAAAAGACAGAACTGAGATACAGCAAAACATTAGTAAAATACTTCTTGGGGAAAAATAAAAAAGTTAATTAGACTAGATATCAATATGCGTTTCACTGTACTGCTTCAAACTGCACTGCACATAAGTATAGTTTAAATGTCAGCTCTTGTCGCTGTGCTGTGACCAGACCTCTCAGCTGCCCTGATTTGGAAGAATGTTCCATTTTCAGGCCTGATTTACCCTTGCATGTAATGAAACTATTTTGCAGGTATGTCCCTATTTTCAGGGTTGATGTATTAACCCCTTATACAATTTCTGACCCTCCCCTCATCATATGTGATTTTTGAAGCTGTCTAGTATGCAGAAAACCATACTAAATTACAAATATACTAGAGGCAATTAATTTAAAGAAAGAGGACACACTTCTTGTGTATCCCTTTTTCAGAAGCAAAACTAAATTATGTTATATGGTACAATTCTGCAATACAGTTCACTAAAGTCTACAGATTGTATATTGTCTTTCTGATATTGTGACTACTTTTGTCACTCTTTTAACAACACATATTTTTGAGTAGTATCCCACAATCCTACTAGAAGTGGAAAGAATTGTGTGTTTTTAGTTATTCAAGGTTTATGCTGTTTATATGTCCAGATTTTCAGATGTTTCAAGGGCCTTTGTACTTAATTTTCAACACCCACAGGTTGAGAAGTATGGCTGGGAGGCAGGGTGGGGTGAAACTTCCAGCAAGATGGACTATGGAACATGGGTAGGAGATTCCAGTCACAAAATAAACTAGTAGCAACTTAAGTTGGTCTTTCTGTGATAAAATAATGAATTACAACAAGTGCAGGATATGCTTAACTTCTATGTCAGTGAAAAAATTTGATTAGTGCATGTTTTAATCAGCTGCTGCTGACGACACTAGCTAAGCATATGTTTAAAAAGGAAAACACAGAAATGTGTGTGTGTGTGTGTGTGTGTGTGTGTGTGTGTGTGTGAGGGGGAGGGGGCTGTCCATTTAAATGAAAGTTAATTTGCTAAAGTACCAAACAGTTTCTGTCACTAATACAGCAGAGTCCCATATTCACTTTGAAGTGTTAGAATCCATCTGCATCTTTTGTATGTGTCTGAGGGAAAGGGACTACCATTGAAACATACAGAATAAAACAGTACAAAACCCGGTTATCCATTTGTAAGATTACTTTGTTCAGCTACAAATATATCATTGGACTGACCTTTAACTTTGGTAACCGCTTGATGGTCTTCAGTGGTCTCAAGACTCGAAGAACTCGTAATGACTTGATAGTGTTAATGTCTTTACCTCTTCCCTGCAAAAAGTAGAAAGTGCCTTTTATTTTTTTACTGCTCACAAAGCATTTTTAGTATGTTTTAATTTGATATTAGAAACTGTCACACTGTGTTGTGATAACACTGACGGAATACAGGAATTTATGACGAATGAAAGAATGAATTAATAATATATGCATGCCACTGCATGCAGGTCATTTCAACTAGCGCCTACTAGATTCTTAAAAAGCAAACATGAGTAAGTATGCATACTTGAATCATGAAGATTTGTGGTATACAGAATTTTCTGCAGTTCTGTTAGCTTATTGTTAACTTACCTGAACCTTTTTGTTTGTAAAGTTGATAGCTGCTATACAAAAACAGTTCCAATGAAACTGTATTGTAAATCTGGAAACTGCTTCATGAAAATCTGCTTTTAATCATCTCCCTATTATGAATTTTGCATGGTTAAACTAATTCATAATCTTCTGTGTTATTCTTTATTAAACCATATGATTTTATTAAATATATTTCTTCTGAAATTAAATAAAATAATTTATATTTTAAAACACAACATGAAATGCCTGCTTTTCAAAGACACATGATTTCCATTGCTACTTCTCTGTTAAAACCTGGCCATCCCCTCTATTATCTCACTGTAATGTATTTCTAAAACTACTCTTATCCATCTTTTACACCACTTTTCTATCTCTAAATTCTCAATACAATGCTTATATATTAATATTTGTGAATGTCAACGTGCCTTTGTTGAAGGTTGGACATCGAGCTGGCACCTTGGTGTTTGTAAAAATCTACTGCCAATCATTAGCGGACTGGAGTTCCGCTGTGGCGACCCCTAACCGGGAAAAGCCGAAGGACAAACAACAACAACAACAATACAAGACCACAAAAAAGGAGAAGCAGAGAAGAAAAGACAATTCAGAACTAGTCTCAGAAAACAGCAGTAAGGACAGATAGTAGTATATAACAGCATGCAAAGGGAACTGGCAGTCAAGCTGAGTATAAAAAACAGAGAAGGGATACATGAAAAGAGGTGCCCTGAACCAAATCTTAGATTGCCTATACAGAAGTGTGCCATTTACTAAAGTATTTGATCAAGATATTCTAGGACAAGAAGACAGCGGACTGCAAGGATATGAGAGGAATTTACTCCAGAGCACTGGGTGATCTGTGGGAGCACACTCTAAAGAGGATGACTGCTGGGAACATTTCTTCTGATATCCCCACCTCAGAAAAATACTACAATTTCCCGAGCCCCCATGCCTAAAGGTATGTGTACATGCTTCTCCATATGTGGTGATATTACACCAGGTGATGAAGGGTACAGTCATCCCCTGATATCCCTTGTTTGACTCCATACACTGAGTTGGCCTAGCCTGAAAGACAAACAATACAAGAATATAAAATTGTTTACCTATCCAATTGACTAAAAAATCTGCTGCAGACACCTAAACACAGGCAGACAGTAGAAAGGTAATAAACTACAGATAGAGTGTCTTCTCACAGAAGGACTGCTATAGTAAGCATATAATTATACCCAACTTTAATGCTCCTCTGCAGTAACTAACTATTAAAAACTCCCAGACAATGAAAACAAAATCTCAATGGTAGACTGTAGTCAGTGGAATATCAAAAGACAATGGGTTCTGAAGGCAGAATCCTGATGCTCTGAGGTGCCTCCAATTGTCCGACTTGTAAAATTGTGGTCCAATCAATAATGTTTGGTGAATGATGGTGAAGGTGCATGCAAATGTCTAAGTAGCTATGGTACAGATGTCCACAGTGGAATGAATCCTGAAGTAACCAATAGTTGCAGCTATATGTAGCACTGTAAATTCTAACCTATGTGCCTCCTAACCAGACCAAAACTTCCCTAAGATAATGTCTGGGGTCAGAGTGTTTTGAATATCCACAAAATGCAAGTGAAAGTCTTGTAGCAGCCATTATTTCACAAGTAGAAAATTTCTTGACACTGAGTTAGATACCGAGCACCATTGTGCTGTTAATCACTGGAGAGACTTGTTGTATCTCTAGAAGTAATTTTCTCCATTGAAAATCAGTGGCTGTTCCTCAGTAGCTCAAAACAAATGTGAGATGGCCATTGACTGTATACTCTACTCATGCAAGCCACACTTATAAAACTCAAACTATTACCTAAGCTAGACCTTACTCTTACCCTAACTTCAAATATACACACTTACACTTAATATCAAATTACTTTAATCCAAAGCACATCCCACACACATCATTTACTTTTTAACTCTACGTAATTTGGCAAACCAAACATCTGATGGAACCAATATTTGATGAAACACACAACAATCTAGTCTGTCAGTGAAATATCTGCTTGCCAGAGTAAACTTCTCACATGTACAAACACATACAAAACACTCCATATGTATGTACATATTTACTTTAGGTGTGGCTAACCTCGATTCTTGATAGGGATAGCCCAAGCCAGCCTGAGAGAGTTGGAATTGCAGAGCAGTCCTAATGCTTTCTGCCTTAGCCCTATGTACATAAAGTGACTAATGTGTATAGACCAAGTGAAATTACCGCATTGAAATTTAAAGAACTTACTGAAGAGTTCTGTGCATGTAGAGTGGTTTATGAAACAAAAAATACAAACAAATGAATATAATTAGTTGTACAATTTCCAGTCAAAAGTGAAAAACAAGACATAGTTCACAGAAAGCCTCTTGAAGCATGGTGGCTGTAAGAATGATAGGGGAAACACTTAATATTTAATCATACATGTATTTGTAGAAGTTGTTGTAAAATAAATCATTTGATAAAGTGTCTGAACTGAAAAAAAAATAGACAGTCAAAAAGATTACATGTATTTGAGAAAGAGGAAAATTAGTTATAGATGGGTATTTTTACTGAGAATGTGCATAGAAACTTAGAATTAATAATCAATGAGTGATGTTTAGACTAGACACTAAGACTATAATGCATTTTTTTTAAATATTCAAAGCATTACATCTGAAAGATAGCAGTTGGACTCAGTTGTGTCAAATATTTATTCTGATCATCATTTAAACCCAAGTGTCAGATGTTTCTGAACTGTTTGTGTGCAAATACAATAAAATAAATAAGAATACAAAAATTCACATTAGTTGCAGATAACTGATGTCATGAAATGCTGCTTTTATAGTGGTCCATTTGACTTGGCAAAGATTAGTATAGAAAAATGACATTGGTTTTAATGTAGAGTTGTAGATATCAGGAAATGGTCAGTCTGATGGTTTACTTGAAATTGTATTTACTGGTTTAGGCTTTTTATTTATTTTGACATTTGTTAACCAGGTATGTCTGACTGAGCCTGAGCCTATTTTCAGCTGAGACCCGGGAGAAAAACTCCAAGAACATAATACAGTTTAGTGTACAGAAAAGTAGATATTAGCAAGTATCTGATATAAATTATGTCTAACACATAAGTAGGTGTATACACAAGTTATAAATACAATGTTGTACTGGTATATACAGTAGATTCTTCAACTAGCAGTAATTGTAATATATAAAGTAGCTTTATGTACATTCTATACTATACTTATACATATACTAAATAAAAGTCTAGTAGAGTAATAGTAGCTATATACAATGTTAAATATTCAAAAATGCAATAAGAGGTGCATCTGAGTGGAGTGGGATAGGTATGTGCAGTAGAGAATGCAGTTACCTTAGATTTAGTTTGGTGACTGGAGCAGGTAAGGTAGGGAAAAGCAGTTTTGAGTTAGAAGGGAGAGCACAGGGGTAGGAGGAGAAGAAATATGAGTATCAGAATAGAGAAAGTTAGAGAGTTTGGCAGGGGCTTTTACCAGGCATTAATCATATTCAGACAGATGTCATTGCTGCTTGTAGTGCATGCATGCTCTCAGTGAAGTTCAAATTGCAAGAATAAAAAAGAATTAAAAAATTGCTAAGCCACTAAACCAGATGTATATAATGGGTGTAATTACAACCTTCTGAAGAACAGGGATCACTATCTCCTTCATACAGTTAAAGTGGTCTGTGAGGTGCTGAAAATCTAGTATTCCGTGCTTAATGTTAATCTGACAATTAAGGCTTGCTAAAGAAAGTACTAAGCTGTGCATTTTTAACTTATCTATTAAGGTAAAAATTTCAAATGCTTCATTTTACATTGTGGTCGTAAGTATTTAAGTATCTAAAGAAAGAAAGGTAAGTATTTCAAAGAGGTGTTGTACAGATAAATCAAGGGTTTCTTGGTGGTGTTAATATAACTGATGTACTAGTAAAGGGACAGACCAAAGAACAAAATAATTTGAAACTAACTCAGCTCCTGAAAAGGCTGAATAACCTCAAACTGAATATGAAAAAGGAACAAGAGCCAAAGTTATAATGCTGAGATATACAGGCCATGTCTTAACATCAAGACATTTGAAATAATACATGGAAAACATAAGACAAACAGAACGGATGCCTCAGAGGCACAGTACAAATAAGCTCCCATGAAATATTTTGGAATGTTATATTAAGTTTAATCTGAATGTGCTGAATGAGAGTTTAGCATTAAAAATACATAATGCAACATAATGTGGAATTGTACAGTGGTACAGACAAAAATAATGCTTCAAAAGGCCTAAACTGTTAATACATGAAACACACACAAAAAATATTTTTGATGAAAACGAGCAGTCAAAATGGTGCTGATGCAGTGATTTGTAGGAAGGTAAGCTAGTTAAAAACCTTAGATAGATTTAGGTTGTATGGCAGGAACAGATCCAGGAGAGCTTCTCATGGGAAATTTGGTGATTGGAGACAGACAAACAGGTGTAGAGTATATTTTAGAGTACTTTGTACAACCCACTGCCAAGACATCAACAGTAGAACTGTGACTGAATTATGAAGTATAAACCTCGAAAGAAAATGCATATTCACAGATAATGAACTATAGTAACTACCAGAGCAACAGAAATATTTGCTTGAGGGTGGGGAAGTAGAAGTGAAATTATGCATGTGAAGTTGTTCAATCTCACCGTTCATTCTTGCACATGGGTTCGGAGCTGATCCATTGGCTCTGAGTCGGCCGCTTTCACAAGCTCAAAATCTTAGAGTAGCTCGAGGCCAAGTCCCTATCCCAAGATGCTCTCTGTCTCACCTCAGATCTAGTTTGCCGCTGCAACAGATCGGAGGTCAAGAGAGAGCTTGGGTCAGTATTCTTGTTTTTTATCTTTATATCAAAGATTTTGCATTTTTCTCTAGTCAGAGTATTTTTTTGGGCTAGTTAGCCTTAGTTTGAGTTCAGGTTTATCCTTGCCTTTCCTTCTGACCACATTTTCATCTTTTAAGAGTGGCTGCTCTTAGGCCTTTTGGCTGTGCTTTAGTTGTTGCTAAACAGTGCGTTTCCCTATCCTTTGGTAGTTTTTGATAATAAATACCTTAAAACTTAGTATATTGTAGTTAGTGTTAGATATAGATATATATATATATTGCTAGTTCTATAGATACGGTAGAGTTTGCTGTGTGTGTACTGTGTTAATAGCTGTTACTTCTAGTGTGGTTTACATAGCTTTTCTAGATTGCTTTCTGATTGGTGCATAATTTTTGTTGTTGATATGGCTGACCAGAGGGAGAAACAAAAAAGTCAGGCTTTAAAAAAATGCCCTAAGTACAGGCAGAAAATGTCGATTACTGACTTGCATGCTAATTGTGTTTATTGTTTGCGGCTAGTCCATCTCCAGGAGCATTGATCCATTTGCCTCTCTTTTAGCAGTAGGGTGTTACTGGAGCGCAAGAGAATTTCAGGAGTCCTTGGAGAAGGCTGACCAGGCTTCCAAGTCATCAAAGGGGTTGAAATCCTCTAAAGCGTTATCGAAGCCCAAGTCATCGGCTCCAAGCATTACTGTTAAGGTGTGGTCGCTGGCTCCACAGTCTTCGGAGCCATTTACAGAGCCAGTGTTTCAGAGCCGGTCTCCAAAACCTTGAGGTCACCCATTTTGCAATTGGTGGCCTCTTCGATACATTCGACTCATTCTTCGAGAACCCTCTCCGATGTGGATGTGGTCTGAGTGGTGCAGAGGTTCTCGAGAACCCAGCACTAGCCAAATTATTATCGGCTTCAACCCAACCGGTTTTGAGCCGAAGACTATTGCACCTGCTGTGACTACTCTTCCTCCGAGCTAAGCCAGGCCTTCAGAGCTGGGGGAGGGGGAACTGATGATTGTGGATCCTTTGGAGCTGAGGCCTGTTTCAATGCTATTGGCTCCATCAACCTGGACTACTTTGGTGCCGTTTGAGGAGTCTGGGAGCTGACACACTCGGTCAGCTTCAGGGGGAAAGAGTCAAAATGATGTGTCGGTTCTGGCCCTTCCTCTCGGAGCTTTAGCATGGATGAGCTCTGCTCTTTCCTCTGTGTCAGAGCCCACTGTTTCAGCAATGGGGAGGTTGCCATCATCTTTGAACCAGTGGCTTCTTTGGGTCGGAGCAGTGGAGATTTCGATGCTATGAGGAGGGTTATGTCTTCCAAGGCTCAGACGTCATCAGGGTCTTCCTCCTCCCCTCAAGTGACATTTTCTGCCTCTACATCGCAGGTCCCTGTAAAGCGTCGAGACCCAGAGCCACAGGTAACCCCACTGTGTGACCCATGTTCTACTGAGACCTCACCGGAAGCCCCCACTGATGAGGTTCCCAGGAAGAAACTTTGCAAGAGGAGGCATTTGGACTCCCAGCAGGAGTCTATTACATCAGACACCAATTTTGAGGAGTCAGAAGGGTCCCCATGGTCCCCCTCGAAGGTGATCTCCTTTGCGGATATCCTTGAAGTCCTTAAGCAGAGGGGTGACTGGCAGTCTGCTAGCCCTACTGATGATGAGTCGGTGCTGCTGAAAGCCTTTGGGTCTCAACCCTCCACCACCTGGGTGACTCCGCCTTTAGATGAACTAATGGAATTGGTTGCTTGAAGGGTGTGGGAGTCTCCTGATACTATGGAACCTGTCCCTCGGAGGCCCAACAAATTTATTACATCCCCCCCCCAAGATAAAGTGTTCCTCACCAAGGGAGTGCCGGTTGATGTCATGGTGGTGGCGGCAGCCACCAAGAAAGAGATGCCTGAAACCTCTTCTACTGTTCATCCTCCTAATAGAGATTCCAGGACTATGGACAGGTATGGGAAACGCATCTTTAGTTCTGCGACTTTTGCCATGCGATCGGTCAAATACTTGACTCATTTTACCCATTTTCAAACAGATCTCCTAAAAGAGCTTGGAGATACTCTGCAGGGTAGTACAGATGGAGGTGTCTCTGAGAAGGTGACAGCCCAGCTTAATACCCTTAACTCCATAGTTAACTCGTCCATGCGGCTCATTTCTTATGCAGCCGATGGTTCAAGTCAGGCAGTGGGTTCAGCAATAGCTCTTTGCAGACATTCCTCGATGTGCTTATTCTCCTTTGCGGAAGCCTTCAAGTCTTCCTTTGTTAATACCCCATTTGATGGCTCATCCCTTTTCGGGCCCAAAGTCAAGGAGACCCTCACTAGGTGTGAGCAACACGGAAAGCCTCTATCTGCCATAGGAGTCCATTTTTCCACCCCTACTAGACTGTACCCCAAAGGTCAAAAAGGTGGAAAAATGTGGTTCCGGAAGTCCCAAGGAGATTTCCAGAAAGTGAACGCCAGGGGTAGAGGAGGGGGTAATAATAGAAAAAGTCCCAGTGGCAGAGGGGGTCCGCAAAACCAGGGTGACAGGGATCAGTTCTTTGGCAAGCTCTACCAGCGCTCCTGAAAGTAGGCCTGACTGTCCTACTCTGAAGGCAGTCAGAGTCGCTTGTCTTTGTATCCAGATGCCTGGCTAGAAATTACAAAAGATTCTTGGGTACAAAGCATTGTTACCAGAGTTTACATCATCCCATTCTCAGAACCCCCACCTGTTCAAAGGAAAATCCCAGATGTTCCACCCAGTCTCAGGGATCAAGATGCCATACAAATTCAAACGCTGCAGGAAAAGAGAGTCATCCAGCCAGCCCCACCAGACCAAACAGGAACTGGAACTTACTCCAGATTCTTTTTAGTTCCAAAAAAACAGGGGACTGGAGGCCCATCTTGGACCTCAGCAGACTCAACACCTGTGTAAAGAAGGAGAAGTTCCAGATGGTCATGTTTCAATCGATCCTTTCGTTCCTAGGAACGGGTGATTGGATGTGGTCTACAGAGCTCAAGGATGCGTGCTATCATATCAAAATGGCCAGACCATCCAGAGATCACTTTCCGGCTGGGACCCAGTCACTACCAGTTCCAAGCACTGCCCTTTGGTCTCACAACAGCCCCCAGAGTGTTTACCAAATACATGGCAGTGGTTATGGCTCACCTGAGGCATTTAGGATTCCGAGTGTTTCCGTATCTGGATGACTGGCTCCTTACCGCCACCTCCAGGCATCAAATAATTCTATCCAGGGATCACACTCTCAAATCTGTGCTCTCAGTTAGGAATAACTATAAATGTTGACAAGTCTGCGTTGCCACCACCACAGCTTATTTCCTTTATCAGAGCAGACTTAGACACCACCACCATCATGGTAAAATTGCCACTGGACAGAATAGTCACTCTTTGAAACCAGGTATCAGACATTCTGACAAGGAAAAAAGTACCAGCCTCTCAAGTGTTGAAACTACTAGGTACCATGGCAGCTAGGCTCATAGCAGTTCATCTGGGGCGTATGCACATGAGATTACTTCAATGGTCGGTCTTCACCCAGTGGTCTTACCAACAACTTCCGATGTCATTCTTGATAATGATTACAGATTCTTGCAAAAAGAATCTTCTTTGGTGGTTGACCAGCCACCAGATAACAGTAGATCGCTCATTTGTTCTTTCCCCGCCATTAGCCACGGTGACCATGGATGCTTCTTTGATAGGGTGGGGGGGATATTTCAGGGAAGAAAAGCCCAAGGCACCTGGTCAGAAAGAGAGTCACAGTTGCACATCAATGTCCTGGAGTTGAGAGTGGTACTTTTGGCATTGCAGTACTTCCACGACTCTACCTCTGGGGACGATTGCGATCCAGACTGACAACATGTCTGTGGTCTGGTATATCAACAAACAAGGGGGAACCAAGTCTTACCCCTTATGTTGAGAGGCCTTGAGAAATTGGCAGTGGGCGGTATCCACCGGGCGCTGATAGCAACACACATCCTGGGAAAATCCAACATGACCGTGGACAAACTGAGCAGTGCCATTCTGATGCCGCACAAGTGGTCTCTCAAAGATGAGGTTGCGGAGATGATTTTCTGCAGTTAGGGCCAGCCTTGCTGTGACCTGTTTGCATCTCATATGAATGCCAAATGCAGAAGCTACTTTGCCCTGAATCCCCAACCAGGGGACAGCCCAATGGACTCGCTTGTATACGATTGGCCCCCGGGAATCCTATATGCCTTTCCACCAACTCCTTTGATTCCAAAATTCTTACAGAAAGCCAAAGCCCTGGGGAGGACTGTAATCTTAATAGCCCCATTTTGGCCTCGGCCAATTTGGTTTCCCTTCCTTCAACTCTATCAACTGGAGGAACCTTGGATTCTGGACCCAGTTCCAGATCTACTGACACATTCGTCAGGGGTCCTTCATCCCTCTCTTCATTCCCTCAGACTGACAGCTTGGCTGCTCTGATTCCCAACTTAGCCAGGTCACATGACTTCCTCAGAGGTACAGCATATTCTTATCTTCTCATAAGGCTTCCACTAGAAAGTTGTATGCCAGCAAATGGAAGCAATTTGCTTTTTGGGCCTCCCAGAATAATACTGACCCTTACGTTGCCCCAATTGCTAGTATTCTGGAGTTTCTGACTAAGCTTTTTCATGAAGGTGCTGCAGCTGCCACTATAAGAGTTCAATTGGCTGCAATTTTGAATTTCCACATCGGGTCTGAAGGTTCTAACCTAACGTCTCACAGACTATGTCGGGCCTTCTCAAAGGGTACCATTCATCTTAGACCACCTGTTAGACAACCTTTTTCTCCCTGGAATCTGAATTTTGTGCTGTCATGGATTATTCTTCCTCCCTTTGAGCCTGCATCGTCCTGCCATTTAAAATTTCTCTCTTGGAAAACAAATTTCTTGGTAGCCATTACCTCAGCACATAGAGTGTCTGAACTTCAGGCCCTATATATCAAACCCCCATATTTGGTGTTTCATCCCGACAGAGCGTCACTGAGGACTAACCCTTCATTCCTTCCAAAGGTGTGTTATGAGACTAACCTGAATCAAAGTACTGAACTCCCAACTTTCTTCTGTAACCATTCTAACAAGTTGGAGTATATGTTGCATAAGCCTGATGTTCACAGGCAATTACAATTCTGTTTGGACAGAACAAAGAAATTCAGAAAATCAGAACAACTCTTTGTTTCTCATGCTGACACTAAGAAAGGCCTACCAGTATCCAAAGTTACTCTTTCCAGATGGTTAACTGACTGCATAAAATTTACATATTCTTCAGTGAATCAACCATTAGAATATGGCGTGAAAGCGCATTCTACTAGGGCTGTTTCTACTTCTTCAGCTTATGCGGCTCGGTTGCATTTGGACACTATATGTGCAGCTGCCACTTGGTCTAAGCCACATACCTTTATCACTCATTACAAAGTAGATAGGGCCTCCAGGGACAGGGCTTCCTTTGGTTCCACTGTCCTCATGAATATACTCCCATAAGCCACCCAGGATTAGGGTGCTTGGGACGCTACCCATGTGTAAGAATGAATGGCAAGATTGAACAACTTCACATAAAGACGTTATATACTTACCATAATTTTCCATGCGAGTTGTTCATCTCGCCTTCATTCTTACATTCCCACCCGCCTTCCCCCTCCAGGTTCTCGAAGTAAGACTTGTGGTCTGGTGCGTCTTGTTATGCGATTTCTTACTCTGGCTGGAGTACCTGTTATATGTTATATATGTTACATGCTGGGATCAGCAAACTGGATCTGCGGTGAGAAAGAGAGCATCATGGGATAGGGACTTGGCCTTGAGCTACTCTAAGATCCTGAACTTGTGAAAATGGCCGACTCGGAGGCGATGGATCGGCTCCGAACCCATGTGTAAAAATGAATGAGAGATGAACAACTCATATGGAACGTTATGGTAAGTACATAACTTCTTTTTTTGGCCAGTCAGAAGATGATGAAACTCTTTCAACAGCATACTCAAGTTTGATTCAAAGAGGAGAATGCTGTGAAATCTAACAATGAATGGTGTACCAGAACAAAACTTTGCTATAAAAATACAGTCCCATTGTATGGAAGTTATGACTTATGAAGGTGATACAGTCATAGTGTCTAATCAGTTAAAGAAAGAAACATTGATAAAAACATGAGTCCTACTGGGCATTCCTAAGCGTGGAGAAACTGTAAAGTGTAAAGATACAGCATGGACTGTGCTTTTCTGAAAAAGTATGCCAATGTAGACAGAACAAGAGGTTGGAGAAAGTTTTTTAATGCAGTGTAAATCATAAACATACCCCAAAAGAATTGGTGACTTTTTATATAACAAGTACGTCTGGGAGTAAAGCTGAACATAATGGTTTCAGAAATGAGTCCGTCAATATTTTACACGTTAGCTGTTATTTAAAGTAGTTTTGATGTTAATGGATACAAGTGATGATAGCATTAATGCACTTAAAGCTGTGTTTATAGGAGAAGTAATACCCGACAGTGTTCTGTCAACAATGTTCCGCAATGTGCAAGTACGGAATTGAAGAGCCACTGCAGGTGAAAAAGAGGTTGTAAAGTCATCTCAAGTGGAATTGTCTGCCCTCAGCATAAACCACAGATGGGCCACAATTAAATGGAAGTAGTAGTCAGAAAAGGCTAAGATTAACAAAGATAAAACTGAATATTGGAACAATGACTGGAGCAAAAAGCACTGCAGTTCAGTCATGGGCCTTAGCGTTTCAGGATGGAGGGGAAACAAGTAGAGCAGCGCAGGAACAGTAGCATATGTGAACATGACAGAACACATTTGTAGTCAAGCCGGGTGTGGAAATAAGGTACATAAATTGAGCTGGTGAAGGAATGCAGAAGTTATCACCAGGGAAGAAGTAGGAGACAGAAAAGGCAAATACGACTACAGAGGAATAGATGTCGGCCAGTAAAGAGACTAAAGGAGATGTCAAAATAGCAAAGAACAAGACATTAGAGATCCTCTTCCTTATTCTGGAGAGTGAATCAGTAAATCATACAAAAACTCTATCAAGTTGCAAAAGCAGGAGAAAGGCAAAGTAGATGATTGACAGAGGCAATTCATAAAGGACACTAGCAACAATCTGCTTAACAATCCAGCAGGCATAAAGAGTAAATATACAAATACTTAAAGGAGGCCCCTGAATGATGAAATCCATGGAGGAGGAAGGACAGCCCACCCTAAAGAGGTAAAGTAACTCAGGGAAAGTGGCAGGCACAGATGAATTCAAGGCAGATATTCTCAATATGTTGGGTGCATTAAAGGACAAATGGGTTCTTGGGAGAAGTTATCACTGTATAGAGAGTGGCACATCTCCTAAATGACTGGAGAATAAGCATTCTTACACTACGGTACAAGAACAAAAGGGATTTCCACAATTGTGGGCAGAATACAAGTATCAGACTCCTGCCACACTGCATGAAAGGGATGTAGAGGGCGACCAAGGAAAAGTCCTTGGTTTCTTCTAATTCAATGCCTCTGATTAAAGATGGAAAATGGTTAGATCTTCAGGGCAAAAAGATATCTCTTTCTAGTAATCAAGGCTTTGCAATATGCTTAGAATTGGTGTGCTTTTGCTGCAAACTTATCTACACAGCAAGAGTCTTATATAAATGAAATTGTTTCTAATTTGACTCTGCTATCAAAACATGCTTTGAGAGGTGTGCTTGAACATACAGATACAGTCTCTTCTGTTTTATTAATGTGGTATGTTTGATTAAATAATTAGATCCTATCATGATTTAAAAGTTGACATTTTGAATCCATCTTTAAGTTCTGAATTAGTGTTTTGGCAGTCTTTTACACAGATGACAGAGGCAAATTAATGCATGGGACATCTGGGAAGTTTCATGACTGAAATTCTCCACAAAGAAGGCATCTTCCTTCAAAAAGCAGAACAAAGGAAAATGTCAGCCAAACACATTTCAGGGATCCAAAAAGAAATGGCAGGAGGATTCCAAAAAAAGGATCGACCCCTGCAAAGGAATGACCACACTTCCTTTTCTTCCTCCTTCCCCTCTGGTTCTCAACCCTGCAACCTGGCCACTAACACTCTTAGACAAATGGGTTTTGAGAATAATTCAGAGCTACACTTGAAAGGGATCAAAAATTCTCCCCCTTTCTGGGGAATTTCTCATCATTTGCAAGACCAGAAACAGCCATTTCCTCCAGTGTTCCATCAAGTGGTAGAAGCCGGGGCCATAGAAGCAGAGACTGCGATACGCAAAGGCAAATGATTGCACTCCAGAATTTTGTTTGCAAAAATTGAGCACCCTAGGATACCCATCCTCGATTTATCCTTTCTAAACACTGTTGCAAAAGTTTTGAAATTCAAAATGCTCATCTTATAGTTGGTCCTAATGCTGCTTCCATTCCACTATTTCATGGTTATGCTAGATATTAAGGACACTTATCACTATATTCCTATAGCTCTTAATTTCAGGAAATGTTTGAGATTTGCTGTGTCTGGTTTATATAA
Organism: Protopterus annectens; assembly: GCF_019279795.1. NCBI lineage: Eukaryota > Metazoa > Chordata > Ceratodontiformes > Protopteridae > Protopterus > Protopterus annectens. The sequence continues at coordinate 678,494,324 of NC_056750.1, read as the reverse complement.
TCAGTTTTCTGCACTGCCCTTTGGGCTATCAACTGTACTTCATATGTTTACGAAGTGTCTGGCCCCAGTGGTTGCATATCACAGAACCGGAGGCATCTTATTTTTCCTTATTTAGACAACCTGCTGATTTGTGTAGATTCTGTGTCCAGGTGCTCCGTTTCCTTAGTCAATGTTGTAAGCCTCCTTTCCCACCTGAGCTTCAAAAGTCCTCTCACACACCCTCTCAATGAATTGTTTCCTTGGGTTGTTGGATAAATACAGTAAAAAGGATGGTGTTACTGCCAGAAAACCAAACTCTGACTTACCAGTGCATTTTCTTGGATTTCACTCTTCTAGATGTGGGCTCAGCAAGAGAGTTTCTCAAAATTCTAGGCCCCATGTTATCAATGACCTTCATGATACCACAAGCCAAACTACAAATGAGAAAAATTCACTGGTACTTGAACTATTGAACCCATCACCTTTATCCCTTGGATTTCCAGGTACTGGTATTGGGATTTGTGAAACTGGAACTGCTGTGGTGGGAGGTGGATGGATCAACTGATTCTGAATTCAGGACTCTGTTTCTGTCTTCAGACCACATTGCAATGTGTCCAGATGGACTCCTCAGATTTTGTGTGGGGAGCAGTGTCCATGGGAGTTCAAGTGCAAGGCTAAACCACAAACATAAAGGAGATGCTGGCAGTAATTTATGCTGTAAAGTTCTTCAACACCCATCACCTTCTTCTACTGATCACAGGCAACACTACTGTGAAGTTGTATATCAACAAATAAGGTAGTACAAGGGCATATCCTTTTTGCTGGTTGGCAATGATGGTCTAGGAGCTGCTTTACAGCATTCTTTGACTATTCAGACCTCATGCATTCTCTGTCAGAGCAAGACATAATCACAAACTAAGCAGATCATGGGCAGACCCTCATGAGTGGAACCATGTAAAAGTCTTCCAGGACTCGATCCATATGTGAGGAATATCTCAGATAAATTTGCTTTGACTCTTCAAAACAGATGACTGAAAACATATCTGTTAAAGTCATCCTTGCAGCCATGCTTGAAAGACAGCTGCTCTATCATTCCCATGGTTGGGAATGTTCCTATATGCATCCCTTTCCAGTGGTAACCCTCTTTTGACCCAGGCAAGGTTGGTTCTCTCTTTTAATGGAATTGGTCAGAGGCAATTACAATAAACTTCCTCACAGACTGGATCTGCCCATACAGCATCAAGACCGAATTTTATACCCCACCATATATCAGTGGCAATTGACATCCTGGATGATTCTATTTTGATACCTTTAAAGGCACTTGTTCCATGATGATGAGCAGCAGATCTTTAAGAAGGCAAGTTAGTCTGGAAATAGAAAATCTTATATTTACAAATGGAAGAGGTTTTCTAGGTGGTGGCTTGTAAATAACAACATTTCCGAAAGGATTTCGATCCCTTTGGTTATGAAATATTTGTGTCAGCAACTTAGAGGTGGTTTGTCATATGCTTCTATCAGAGTGTATTTTTGTGGTTAAACATTTTATGAAGGGAGAGTTGCACGAGACCCACTCAGCAGCAAATTCCTCCACCTTGGCACCTCAGATCTGATCTTGAAAAATTGACCTTACCTCCTTTTGAACCTACGTTTTGGGCTAATTTACAGTTCATTACTTAGAAGACTTGTTTTACTCACTGGTCTGAAAGCTGCAAGATCTCACGGTGGGTCAACCCTATCTGATTTTCACAAGAAAAGGGGTGTGCTGTACACTAATCCATCATTTCTGCCCAAAGTTCTTTCCGAATTTCCTTTTAATCTAGCCATCAATCCATCAGTGTTCTATCGAAATCCAGAAAACAAGGGATAAAAGATTCTACATACCTTAGATGTGTATAGTCAGTTCAGGTTCTACCTTGACAGAGCAAAGCCCTTTAGTAATGCTGAATAACTGCTTGTCTTCTATCTGGGGGCAAAGGAAGGTAATCCCGTCTCAAAGTGAATTCCTGCATGACAGTTGTCATCGCGGAAGGTAATCCCGTCTCAAAGTGAATTCCTGCATGACAGTTGTCATCGCGGAAGGTAATCCTGTCTCAAAGTGAATTCCTGCATGACAGTTGTCATCGCGGAAGGTAATCCCATCTCAAAGTGAATTCCTGCATGACAGTTGTCATCGCTATTGTTTTCTGTTACTTCCACCATGACTAGGTTAAGGCTCACTTGACTGTAGTTCTATCCTCTTTGATGCCAAGGTGGAAAGGACTGGACATTGCAAGCATTCTAGAGGAAGCAACCTGGTTCTTTGTTCATACAGTACCTTTACAAAGCACTGGAAACTGGATTCCTTTACGAGGTGCAGAGCAGGCTTTGCTTGGACCATTCTCCAGGGGCTCCTGAATCCTTGTCTTTCAAACTTCCAGATAGGGTAAGCTTTGGTACTCTACCCAAAACAACACTGAGGAAGTGGGAATGATAAAACATAGTACTGTTGTGCAAGTCCTACTTACCTGTAACAGTAGAAGTTCAAATTCCGCAATACCAGCACTGCTCTGATATTCACCAGATTGTGCATTGTTGATGAGGGTTTCAACCTCTTTGATTTGGCTGTTGTTAGATTTGTTTTTTATATGGTATTGTTATTAGCTGTGAATAAAGGAGAAATTCGAACATTTACTGGTACAGATAAGAAGGACTTACTTTGCTCACCACATAACAGTAGCAAATAGCTAAAAGAGTTATAAATGCAGTTAGACACATCTCTATCAAACACACACTTTATTTTTATTTATTTATTTATTGACATTTGTTAACCGCGTTTGTCCAACTGGGCTTGTGGCCCATTTTCAGTGGAGACCTGAGGAGAAAAGCTCCAGTAGTACATTTTAAAACAAGTACAATTTTAAACAATATTGATATAATAGCAGTTATAGCAAAACAATTCACATATGTTGGGTTACATGCATAAAGGTAAAGTTGCATTAAAAAGAAGCCAAGTAACAATTTTACATTGATATAGTTCAACAGGTCAACAATAAACATTTTTTGTTTGTATAAAATTATGCAAATGCATAGTAGACCCATTGGAGAGAGAGGTGTAATGAGGTACTAAGTATGGTCCTTTTGAGGGTACATAAAGGGAAGGAAGACTAGGTAGGGTCATGGCAAGGGCAGGTTCTGGAATTGAGAAAATAAGATTTAGGTCATTTTTAAAGTGTGAGGTGTGGGAAATTGAATGCAAGTCAAGGGGAAGTTTGTTCCAAGCATGGGCAAGGGAGTGTTTGTAGAGAAGTTTGCCTACTGACCTTTTTGGGTGGTAGATATCAAGTAATTGTTGGTTAGAAGTACAGATGGGATGTAGATGGAGACTAAGGAAGATAGAGATGAACAGAAGGAGGGTTTATAAAGAATAGAGTGTAGCATATGAAATTGATAAGATAGCAGAAATTGGTGAAGTTCAAGCCATTGAAGAGAGTTTAAAGAAATGCAGTGGTGTGAGTTGTATGGGGAGTTAGTAATGAATCTGGCTATTTTATGGTAAGTCTCACAAATGGGAAGGAGTGAAATCTCTAACAGCTTTTAAATCATCATAGCTTCTAAAGCACTAAAATTCTGTGCTCCTACCCATTTTTCCTGTAATTGGTAGCATGTGGTGCACATAAATTAAAGAATTATGAGTGGGTCTCTGATCATAATTACTTGTCATTTGATCTCCACTCAATGTGAATTACTTTACTTTCATGTCTGAAACACAGTAAATTGGTTATGACTGGAGAACCTATCATACTCCACTATATAAAGGAGGGGGCAGGTTTCTCCTTAGTTCTTAAGGAGGGGGGGGGTTAAGGACGTAATGGCCCCCCTACTATGAAAAACAGCATTTACAAATACTGCAAAAGGCAATTACATTTGAAATCAAGAAGAAATATTGCATATGATTAAATATAATTACCCTAAGACAATAAACCAATTTAAAGATGCCATCACCAGTCAAAAGTTACTTCATAAACTATGAAAGAATAAGCTGCAATTTAATTACTGATTTTTCCATTTGTTAACCAGGTATGTGGGCAAATCTATGGACACTTTTCAGCCATGATCTGGGCCATAACAGCAATTAACACAATGTATACAATAACACTGTAGCATAATTCTACAGGACAAACATTATATATAATACTGCAAAAGCAAATTGAAGAAAAACAGTAAGCTTGCAGGATGCTGTGCCACAACAAACAGCAGGATTTCAACATGAATAACATATTCATCGAGTCTAATAGATTATTGTCAAGGAGCAGTATAAATACGACATCAAGTTCATTGGTCACACAGACAGAGGAAGTACAATCAAGGTAACTTCTGTCTATCCCAAGACAGTATATATATATATATATATATATATATATGGATCTATGACTATTGAACGAAAGTTCAATAGTCCGAATCACTTTAACGAAAGCGCTTTCACAGAAAAAGCACTTTCGTTAAAGTGCGTTAGAAAAAATATGAAAAACACTAAATCTTCTTTTATGCAGGGGGGCAAGCCCCCCTGCACCCCCCGTGTCAGGGGCTGTGCCCCCCATACACCCCCTACTTTTATATTCTCACTCTGAGGTCGCACTACAGTAGGGAAAAGGGAATTTTCCCTTAACCACACTGTAGTGTGACTGGCACAACAAGCATACTTACCCGAACATGCTGCTTCGGTGAACAGCACTTTCGGTTAAGTATGTTCGGTGATTTCTGCTTCAGCAGAAAGTGCCGTCGGGGATTTGTATGGATCCCATATATAAATATATATATATATATACAAACTATTTCTACAGACTGATGTGCACAAAATATACAAGAAACTGATTATATATAGTTAATATAACATGGTCCAGCATTCCCAATAGTTAACAGAACATGGTCCAGCATTCCCAACAGCTACAGGTGCAATTACAGACATGAGATGGCATGGTTCCACATTGCTAACAATTACTAAAAGCAGTGACTTTTATAAACTACATAACCTGTAACAAAAAGTACAGCACAAGAAATGTGAAGCCATTGCTACAAGTGATCAAGGATGCAGCACATCGTAATGAGAGTTCAGATGCACTAAAAGTACTGGAAATGAGAAGGAGGCAGGCAAATAACATGCAAGTATGGCACACATGCATGAATTTTGTGGCAGACGTGATGCAAGTTCCTTTCAGTGAGGCATTTGCACACACTTGCAAACACAGCAGTGCAGAAATGTAAAACATAAATCCATTACATTACCCCATAATGTTTCTGCATGGATACCAGCAGCAAGAAAACAAAGACACAATTAAAACGTGATTTAATAATTATAGTAAATAAAGTAGAGAAAACACTTGCAGTACAGTGTATACATTTCAATTCTAATATCAAATCACTGTTATTAATGAAAAATAAATTCAAACTGAATTTCTAAATGGTATGTTTTTATGCTTTATATATTATAAGCATTGTAATTTTAATTTCTCCAGGCTATGCTACTCTGTGTGCGTTGATTCTGACTAAGCACATATTGTGACTTTAAAAACTCATATAGACCTCACCGTCATGCCTCGGACAATTTTACAGCATCTTATTCTTGGCTTAAAGATAACATACATATAGCCTTTAATGAAGTTAAAATGGAACTGTTTTAAAACTCGTCTTACTTAAGTATTGTGTATTGCCTGTAATCTACAATCTGCAACTGTAAATCTAAAACAGAATTGGAATCTAATGTCTGCACAGAGATCTTGCTATAGCCTGTTGAAGTGAGACCCTGAAAGTTATGCTTCCTAGTTAACAAGTTATAGTGCATTAGTTTTGGAAGCACTTGTGGAATGAAGCCCCAGACTCATATAACAAACTCTACAAAATACCAATCAAGTCCTTGTCTGCAGGAATTTAATGAAAAACAAGTATTTTCTTCCATCCTTTGATGTTGAAGAACAGGAAAAGTGTGTAATTTTCAATAAATGTCTGCACATATTTGAAAGTTGGTAAAATAAATGGTTTTACCTAAGAATGTATTTTGTGAAGGATACTCTGACATTCACCTGTCTCTATTTGCTGACTTCAACCCACACCCATCTGCCAAAGCAAACTCTTAAAATGAGCAAATCAAAAAAAAAAAAAAAAAAAAAACAGTACATATGCCCTACAATAATGGCCAAGTCAGAGAGAGTACTGATGTACAAGTAAGGCAGAGGTACACATGCAGCTGCCCTTCCACTGTTTGCAAAACTCAGTAACATTATTTTGTGGACCACTGTTTTGAGCTCCGTTCCCACCTGAATATATATGGGTCTAAAACTGCAAAGAATATATTACCTCTATTAGTGCCTAATTTACATGAAGAGGGACAACCCAATCATATTCCACAGTAAAGATGAAACCTTCCAGAAATACATTTCCACTATTAAAAAATAATTCTATAATTTGCACAAAGTAACACTACATGTGAATTATTCCATGCCAATAGATTTCCAGGAAGTGTAGCAAAGACCTGACTTTGCATCAAGGAAATGAGTGTGATAATGTACAGTGACATTCAGTAAGCCCAGGAGCTCTTTTCTGAGTGGTCAGAAAATGCATAAAAAACTTCTGAACTCCTGCAAATAAAGGTGTTTACTGTCAGAAAGTATAAGACCAAAACTCTCCATTAACTTCTTACCATCATAGTTTATTATGTTTTATACCTTTTCTTGCTAAATGTATGGATTATAGGTATGTGTCACAATATTTACATGTACTGTGTTTGCCTACTGGTCCGGTTCATGGCTTAAAGCAATCCTTGGACTAGTTCACTTACCTGGTTAAGAAAGGAAATAAGTGCAAAGCATAGGGGGCATGAGTGGCAGATGGCAGTCAGTTGTGCAGAACCGGCATTCAGAAATGAATGCCAATACTGCACTAATGGTCAGAGCTGAAGTGTTTCAATGTCTTGTCTGTGGTTTAAACTCTATGAGATGACTTTATTTGCACCTCAATTTAAAGTTGAGGGGTGCCAGATACAGCAACCACATAGGGCATCAAAATAGTTAGCTACATCTCTACTTAATACTTTTTTCTGGGCATTTTCGTTTCCTGTCTCATTCAAAATGATAATTTGCAGAGCAGGAGTCACCATATTCTGAGATACTAAATTTGTTTTGCTGAAAATGATGAATGAGCTATTTTGTTTGAAAACAATCCATTAATTCTAATTTCAGTATACATTTTATTCCATAATGAATGCGTGTGAATCTCCCAGCATTATTGATCATCTTCTTAAAGTGAAGATATTTGGGGAAAATCCTGCTCATTGAAGAGTGATTCAGTCTATTATGTTTTCTGGAATTGTTCTAAATTCCATATGCACATTCAGTTATGTTCTGGACATGTCTGAATGAGAGGCACCCCCACTCTCTTCTCCATCACTGCTCAAAAATGGATGGGATATAATTAATCAGAGAGAGGTATATAGCCACCATTAATCCAAATCGATACTCTTTCATAGTACACACTTTCAAGATCACAACTGCCTCACTTAGTAAATGGTTATACTTTTTAAGTTATAATGTTATTAAATCACTGTTTCAGCAGATGTGACTGCATGGGATGCATCCTGCCAATGATCAGCTGTCTGGCTAGTCTACAAAGCTTAAGGCTCTTTCCTCATGCACCATATTTCTGCCATTAGCATGAGAGTATATGCTGGTATAAGAGGGATGTATGGGCCTGAAAAATTTCTAAATGTTCTTGCTATATGTACCGTCCACCAGTCTTCTTGTCAGCTAAGCATTATCAGTATCAGTGATCAGCTTCAGCTATATCCTGTATAGGGGGAGCCGTCCTTTATCTGAAGAAATTTTTTTAAAGTGCTTATGTTTGTCTGAAGAAATTTTTTTAAAGGCTTATGTTTATCAGGAAGACTAAATGTCTATATGGTAGCAAGATTCCTATAAGGACTCTGATTCCTTTTCTGTTTTTTTTTTTTTTCTTGTTTAGTAGATCAACACAATACTAATTCATGTTAGATTTGCTCCAAATATCTTAAGGAGCAGGCAAAAGTGTCTGACCATCTTTCTAGAAAGCAGGCACAGGAAAGAGTTGATATGAGGCACCATGGCTAGGAACTTCCCTTTGGTTGACCCCCCCCCCCCACCGAAGAAAAAGAACAAAAGTCATTAAAAAGGTTTCTGAGGATCAATGAACATACATTTGTTTTACATTGCTGTGGTATTATTCCACCTTGGATTTAACTTTGTACCTTAACCTGTGTTTCAGTTGTATTTTCTTTAGATAGCGTTGGAGTGGTTTTTCATAGGTGTGTACTAGGCTAATGGCCCTGGGGCCTTTACAGGTATAGTAAGAGAAAAACGGGGCTGGAAGGTGGGTAACCAGGACTGCAACAGTGAATACACTCGAACATCTACATTTATGGTAAGTGTACACAACTGTACTATGTTCTTCGTGTTTCACTGTTGCAGTAATTACATTTGGGTAGAATCCCAAAGCTATGGTTGGGAGGATGGATTTATATAGCATTAGGAGCAGCTATAAGGCCTTGCAGGACAGCAGTGGCAAAGCCAGCTCTGGATTTAGAGAAGAGAGGTAAATGGTAATGTTTGGTGAATGTATGAACTGAGCTCCAGGTAGCAGCTTTTAGAATGTCTCTGGTAGGAACCCCTCTGAGAAAGGCTGCAGAAGTAGATGCAGCCCTGGTGGAATGAGATCCGATCCCGTTGGGGATAGGTTTACCATGGTGCATATAGCAGAAATGAATACAATAGCTTATCCATTTGGAAATGGTCTTCTTTGAAATAGCCTTTCCCTCTGCCCCTGCAGCAAATGCTGCCAATAGTTGTTCAGATTTTCTTAGAGATTTTGTCCTGTTTAAGTAGAATCTAAGTTGTCTGTGTACATCCAATGAATGCAGAATCTGCTCACCCTTGTTCTGTGGATTGGGAAAGAAAGTTGGCAGATGAATGGTCTGATTCAGAGCCACACTGGATACCACCTTAGGCATGAAGGATGGATTGGTCTTGAGTGCCACCCTGTCTGGATGAAAAATAATGAAAGGCTCCACTGCCATAAGAGCCTGTAATTCTGAAATCCTTCTAGCTGAAGTGACTGCTAAAAGGAAAGCTGTTTTCCAGGAGAGAAATTTTAGGTCCGCAGTAGCAGCTGGCTCAAAAGGAGGGAGAGTGAGTTTTTCCAAAACAAAATTAAGGTCCCATGCAGGAGTTGGCACTCTCCTGGGAGGTCTTAAATTTTTGGCCCCTCTGAGATACTGCTTTAGCAGAGGATGAGAGAAGAGGGGGGGGTTCTGTGTTGTAATGAGTTGAAATGGCAGAGGCATGGATTTTTATGGAAGAAAATGATAGACCCTTGTGAAGCATCTCAGTTAAATATTGCAGAATCTGAGGAATATTGGGCATTGCCTTGCTTATTCCTTGGGATTGGTTCCAGGCACAGAATCTTTTCCATTTGTCAGCATAAGATTTTCTAGTACTAGGCCTTCTAGCCTCCAAAATGACATCCATCACAGGTTTGCTGAGGGATGCCAAGGGTGAAATTAATTGATTAGCCATGCTGCAAGATTCAAAGTTTGGAGCTGAGTGTGCACAATTTGGTAGTTCTGCTGAGACAGTAGATAAGGTGTCTGAGGCAGGTGCCATGGAGGAAGGTGTGACAGATTGTGCAGGACTGGGTACCAGTGTTGGCGAGGCCAGTCTGGAGCAATCAGAATCATTTTTGGTTTGTCCTGTCTGACTTTTAGTAGAACTTTGGAGAGCAGAGGCACAGGGGGAAAGGCATAGACTGGTTTTTCCAGCTGAATGATAGAGCATCCACTTTCCAAGCTTTTTTGTGATGAATTCTTGTGCAGAATTTGTCCAACTGATAGTTCTGGGGTGAGGCAAAAAGATCTATGTCTGGACTCCCCCATTTGCGTGTCAACATGCTGAAAACTTGTGGTTCCAGTTTCCATTTGTGTGGGTCCATAAGATTTCTGCTTAGTTTTTATGCCAGAGTATTTAGCTTTCTTGGCAGGAATTGAGCTTGTAGTTGTATTTGGTAGGTCAAGGCCATGTTCCACAATGCCATGGTTAGTCTGCAAAGGGGATAGGAATGTGTACCCCCCCCCTGCTTGTTTATGTACCATATAACTGTGGTGTTGTCTGTCTATCATTAGTTGCCCTGGATGAAGGTAGTCCTTGAAGGCTGTCAGTGCATTCTGTACAGCTAGCATCTCTTTCTGATTGATATGTAGGTGCATTTGATTTGGGCTCCATTTGCCCTGAATGCATTTTCCTGCCAGATAAGCTCCCCCAAGCATAGTCTGATGCATCTGTAGTTAGGGTTTGCGCGGCAGGGGGTGCAGTGAATGGCAGTCCCTTGTTTTGGTAGCAGTCATCTGCCCACCATAGGAACTTGAGCTGCAGGCAAGGTATGATAGGAATAATTTTTTTCCAGGCTGTGACAATGTTGACTCCATAAACTTTTTAAGTACCACTGAAGTTTCCTCATATGCAGTCTTGCATATGGAATTAGAAGAATGCAGGAGGCCATGTACCCCAAGCCTTGCAGAATTTGTCTTGCAGATAGCAGGGTTTTTGTGGCCACCTGTTTGAAGTAAGTCACCAATTGAATTTGCTTTTCTGGCGTAAGGTAAGTAATCTGGGCAGTTGTATTCAAGCTTGCACCCAGGAATGTAATTTTTTGAGAGGGTACCAGTTGTGATTTCTTTTCATTTATGGTGTACTCTAAGACAAGTTAGAACCCTTTTTTACAAATGCAAGATGCTTTAGAAGAATGTCCTTGTTTTCTGCCTGAATTAGACAATCGTACAGGTATGGATATATTTGAGTATTTCTTTGCCTGCAAAATGCAATTACTGGAGCCAGGTACTTTGTGAAGACCCTGCGCGCAGTAGATAAGCCAAAGGGCAGTGCAGAGATCTGGTAATGCAAGTAGCCTGCTTTGAAGCAGAGGTAACTTCTGCAAGATTCCCTGATTGGGATATGCAGGTAAGCCTCTTTTAAGTCTAGAGTTACCAACCAGCACCTTTGCCTAGCATTGGTAGTAACTGCTGAAGAGTCAGCATCTTGAATTTTGGAATGTCCAGAAATGTGTTTAGAATGGATAAGTCCAGAATTGGACGCCATGATTTGTCTTTTTTGGGTACCAGGAAAAGTCTGGAATAAAAACATTGTCCCTTTTCCTCTTCTGGTATTGGTTGAATAGCCCCCATGTTCATGAGGGACAGAACTTGTTTCTGAGCCTCTGCCCACTGATTTGGGGGCAGATCTGGCCATCTGTTTGGGATTGGCAACGTGTGGAAATGAAATCTGTATCTCTGGGATACTATGTTTAAAACCCATTTGTCCTGGGTAATAAGCTGCCAGTTTCGTGCATGAAGTGCCAGTTTCCCCCCCAAAGGGGTGGCTAAAAGGTAAGTGGCTTGGTGATTGTACAGGGAAGTCATTGAGACTGTTTACCATAGGGAGGTGCCTTGCTGTTTCCAGATTTGGAGGTGGAGGCACCCCATTGTTTTGTTCTAAAAGTTCCTTGTGACTGAAACCTGGAGTGTTTGGAATGTCTGGATTTGACTTGAGCAGCTCTCAAAGGGACTGGAAAGGACCAGTTCTTAGTAGGTCAGTGCCTACTAAATCTTGGAGGTTGCACTTGTAAGAAATCTTTCACAGTTTGCATAGATTTAGTTTTATCTTCCATCTTTTTTAACACTTCTTCAGCCTTATTACCAAAATGACGGTCCTGTTGTAAAGGAGCAATTTTGCTTTCACATGGTCAGGCAGAGTTTGCTCTTTGAGCCAAGCATGCCTTCTTAGCACAGATCCAGTTACAGCAGCCCTGCAAGAGGCCTCCAAGGAATCAAAACCACATTGCAAAGTATGTTTTCCAACTTGCTCAGCTGAATGTAATAAATCCTGCAAATCTTTATTTTCCACACAGTCAGAGATTAACATCATTTTCTGTTTAAGTAGTCCCATGATATGCTGTTGATATTTAAGCATATGAAACTGACAGTTTAAAGCCCTGATTGCCAAGGTTGCAGACATGTAAACCTTCTTACCCCACCTATACAGCAACCTGGAATCTCTATCAGAAGGGGTAGGATTTTTATCAGTAGAGGCCTTAATGCCCTTGGGACCCTGAGAAATGGTTTCAGGATCAGCAGTAGGATTTTTGAGAAGGAATTTGTGGGAGTCAGGAACCCTGTAGTATCCGTCTGGCTTACTAGGAGCCGGAGGCAGAGAATCAGGAGTCATACTAGATTCTGAAAAAACATCATCAACAATGTCTAGAACAGGAGGTATAGCCAAAGGCCTATGCTGAGGAAGAAGAAGAAAATCCCCAAGTCTCTTTTTTGATTCAAAGAAATCCTGACTTTCCTAGTGGAAATGTTCTCTTGAGGTATGTAAAGTTTCTCCAAAAGAGAAATCCACAGGGGGAGAAGCAGAAGGAATGGAATCTTCTGCATCAGAGTCCTCATAAGTAGGTATAGATAAATCCTGTTCAGTAGCAGAATCAGAAGAAACAGAATCCTGATCAGAAGATTCATAATCAATGTCTTGCCTAGGCCTCTTAGCAGGAGGGGGTTGGCTAGCCCTGATCAAGGTAATTAAATCTTCAGCCATTTTGATCATTTGCTTTTTAGGCATAGGGGCCTGCACATGTGGCCCAAGTGTCAGTTTTTTAGACATAGAAGTAGATTTTGGCCTTAGTTTTGAAGATGGCATCAGTTTAATATACAAATATTTAGGCCTGAAAACACCCTCAGAAGCCAGTGCCTGCACAGCGGCTCTGGACCCATCTCAGGTAGAGACATCCGTGGGTTCAATACTTAAAGCATCTTGTGGCACACCGGACTCCAAATGGGTCTCAGTTGAGGCCTGCGAATAAAAAGTAGCAGGCATCAGGGGCTGCGAAAGCACCTCACTGAGTACCGACGAACTAGCGACTGGCTTGGGAGAAGCATCGTCATCAGTTTTGGACCTCGACGGCCTGTCTCTGTCTTTTTCTTTATGTTTTTTAGGTATTCCGGTAGTCGGATTGCTAACAGACGTCATTTCTGGATAGTTAAACCATGAGCCAATATATTTAGAAGCAAAAATGTTCCAACATTTAATAGTGTGTTGATTAAATCTAGCACAAAACCGACAACAAGGTACGTTATGATCAGGGCCTAGGCAAGGAATACAGTACAAATGAAAATCCTTATGAGGTATTTGCTTCCCACAAGTAATGCACTTATTAACTTTTACTGACATTGGTAAGGAGGAAGAAAAAGTTTCCCCAATGGGGTACTTGGCTTTTAGTTGAAGACTTTGGTTCTGAAACTCAAAAACGAAAACTTCAGGTGTCGGCCGACCGGCACTTGCAAACTGCTTCTGCTTCGGGCACCGCGCGGCAAGAAAGACTGATGTAATGGCATCGGCTGCATGTTTTATACCCCTGACAACCTGACATCATGAAAGAAGGGACAGCAACCAACACAGGACCCAAGACTTTGTTAATCAGGCTGACTGAGGGCAACCTGCCAGCAGATTACCCAAATGTAATGACTGCAACAGTGAAACACGAAGAACATCAACAATTCCTCAGGCTACTTGCATTCTTACAGAACTGAATAATATAGCAGAGAACTCGAGCACATCCAGAATAGATTCTCAGGACCTGATGCTCTACCCAGAGGTCTTCCAGGATATTTTCCACCTCTGGGGAATTCTGCAAGTAGATCAGTTTGCCTCCAGTCTCAACATAAAGCTAATACAAATCTGTTCCCAGGCATTCTACTAAAAGGCCAGGAAGACAGATGCATTTTCTTTCTCATGGATGGGAATGTTCCTGTATTCCTGCCCCTCTATTTCTTAAGTTCTTTTAAAGGTCAAGAGAGACTTGCCCAAGATGTTTCTGTTAACTCTCTTGTGGCTCAGATAAAACTGTTTCTCCCTTCTCATTCATCTGTCCAGGGGCAATTACTAAAAACTTCCTCATGGAGTAGATCTACTCCAATGGGACAAGGCATGCCTAATTTGCCCCTGCATTCAAAACCTCCATCTGACAGAATGTTTGACAGTTCTGTGATCCAAGTTAGGCACCTTTTCTCAAAGGATATGCATCAGGTATTAAAACAGGCTAGAAAAACTGCTTCTAGGAAATCATACTTAACAAAAGGAAAAGATGTTTCTAGTTGATGCCATAAAAGACAAAATCCATCCAGGAAGGGGATCCTCTGTTTATAGGTACACTAGATATGCAGTCCAAAGGATGATTAATGAGCCTTGTTCAAATTTTCAATTGCCCCAAAGCAATGCCTGTTTTAAGTGACATACTCAGTCATACAGTAGGCAAACAAAGCTGATGGAATTAAACTCTGTACCACAGGAAGAAGCTTACGCTGCAGTGGTGCAGCGGTAGCATTGCTGCCTCACAGCAAGATGTTATCTCGTTTGATTCTTGGCTGGAATGCCTTCTGTGTGGAGTCTACATGTCCTCCCCATGGTCGAGTAGCATTTGAAAGACATGCGTGAATGGGCGTGCCTTTGTTGAAGGTTGGGTGTCGAGCTGGCACCTCGGCACCATAAAAATCTGCTGTCAGCTATAGGTCTTCAAAAAATGCTGTGACATATAAAACTCTTATCCTTGTCAGTGTAATTCAAGGTAATTAAAAATCATGGCAAATCACTGTGACAGTAGCCCTGAGAGTTGCAATGCCTACATAACTTGATACACATCGTTTCTACAATTAAATATTACATAAGTGTAAATTCAGACATTTGTCCTGAAAATGCAGGCAGTCATTGAGCTAACCCTGTATAACTATTTCATGAATTCAAAAGTAGTACTCAGATACAGCATTACAATATATGCATTTGGTACTTTACAGTTTTCAGTGTATCTTAAACTTGGAGAAAAGTCCCATAATGTTCGAGAATGCAAATGCTACCAGTGCACCGCTCACCACAATGAAATCCAAAATATTCCAAAGGTCTCTGAAATAGGAACCAGGGTGAAGCAAAAGTCCCAAATCGATCATCTAAATAAAAAATGAAAAAATGCAAGATCTTCACATAGTGTATTTTAATGTGACACTTACGTCTATCCATAATGAAGAAGACGAATCTATGCAATACCAGTCCTATCCTTCATAGAAGGTGTAAGATGTACAATCATTAATATAAATGAAGAGGCTATCCTTTTCCAGAAGTATTTTTAATATAATGTCAAGGAATAAACTAAATTCCTATATGTACTTACTGTCTCTATGCTTTCTCGTCAAAGATTCTCTGTAGATTACTTTTCTAATTTATTCATTTTATCTCAGTTATGCCCACTTAACACAATTACTTATTTTATGTTACGGGACTTGTTCATACTTGCACAGTAAACAATGGAACCGGAGGTTCTCAAATCAATCCGCTTCTACTTGATATAAATGAACTCTTTTTTTGCACACATTTTATTTATTCAAAAATTGACTATAATAACCAACAAAAACTAAACACAAAAGAAAACAAAAAATAATAAAAAGAGAATACATACAACAGATATAGGCATAAAACCTAAAGATAACTATATACTGTTTATGTTTACAACAACTATAGTCCCATTGAGATACACTAAATGAATTATAAATGAGCTATGAACTCTCATAAAATTGATGGAAAATGAAAAACATTACAGGTTATTAATAGTATAGACCACAGGGGAAACTGCAGAACTAATTCCCAGGCTTTGAGAGCAGTATGTTTTTGGAAATCCCCATAATATTTAATGTATATTTTGACAAATTCAGACCAATTGATGATAGTAAGAGTACTACATTTTGTCTTTATTTAATATTTTATCATGGAAAAGAAGATAGGGATTTTAAGTGTGTGGTATTCATATTATATGGGGGAAGGTATATAACAGCAAAGTGCCAGGATAGAGGTAGCGTGTTATCTAAAACAGATTGGATTTTAGCTTGAGTCATTAACCAAAGGCTTTTGGTGTAGCTACAGTTCAAAAATATATAAAATGTCAGTATCTGGTAAACAACGTGCATGCAGAACAGTTACTGGGAAGAAAAGCACTGAAGTGGGAAATTTTTAGTGGGGCATGGTAAGCATTACTATTAATCATAAACTGAGATGTATGAGCAGAAATGCATGGACTACATTTGTTAGTGATGAATCCTGGTTTTGCCAAAGAATCAAAAAAACATATAATAGGGCCCAGGAAGGAAATTTCAGTGCAAGTAAGGCTTTTATTAGTTGATGAAAATAATCAATTAGAGTCATTTGTTCTTTATTAAAGATTTTGTTTTATTATGTTATATATTACATTAAGAGTAGGAAGGTAGCCTTTAGGAAGATTTAAATGGAATAAAAGGTCTGTGAGGGAATTAAATTCACAGCTAACAATATCCCAAATTAGCAATATTTCAATGAAGGGAAATTAGATAAGTCTATTGGGATAATATTTATTAAAATATTGAGATAATTATAAATAGATTGAAAAGCATAGTAATATTCCTGAGATGTAAATGCTTTATTAGCTTCTAGAAGTGTTCAATGTGTTTTATCTTTTTTAAACTTCTTACTATTTTGGCGGTATAGAAAGGGAATAGCTTGAGGGTTACACTTATATATTTTGATAGATTTATACAAAATCTTTAGGCTGGGCTCCATTTATTGGTGGTAAGCTTGACATTTGCCATTTTTGATTATGTAGTAAATGCAGAGGTCTGGAAGGCTCATGTTTCCCTATTTTTTGCGGAATGTCAGCTTGTGTAATATTTTGGGAGAATTATAATACCATATGAATTGGATGAGTTGGGTTTTGATAAGATGAAATATTTTTAGGGATAGAATGGATAGTGGATGCAATTAAAAACAGAAGCCTCAGGAAAATGTTAATTTTTATGATTGCCACTTTAGATAAGAAAGGGAAACACATAGGCTCCCATGTTTTGATATCTGCAGTAATGCCCTCAGTATATTTAATTATGATTGATAAATATTGTTTTGATAACTGAGTGACGCAGATTAATAAAACTTTATTACCAATTATTTTATAGAGTATTTGATATTAAGGCCCTTGAAATTAGAAAGGCCAAGAGGATAATTGATTTTGGCTAATACAGGGAATGAAGATTTTTTTTTGTTGGTTTAACTTGTATTCGGGAATATATGAATATTTTTGGATAGTGTCAATAATTTTTGATAAGTTGGTATTCAGGCGTCTCAACTAAATGTTAACATTTGCAAATTGCATAGATGAGATTTTAAAATTGCAAGAGTTGGGATCATAGCAGATGGTTAGTTGGTTTAAAGAAAGAAATATGACTTTAAATAAAAATTGAAAAAAGATGATATCCTTGGAGTACTCCATTTTTATGAAAAAATATGTGAGAAGTCTTACTTATTGATTACCAGGACAGCATTCAAATTTGGCTAAATATGTAAAAAAAAATTATTTTATCAAATGTTTTGGAAGCATCAAAGGGTAGACCACAAATGTTGCCACTATAATTAGTGTTAAAAAGTCAGAGGGTCTCAAAAGTAATTGTTTGGTCTGAAGTATATCTCATATTTAAAAAAAGCAGACTGGAAATGGGAATTATGTTAGGCATAATGGATTTTAGTCTATTAGTAATACAGTGGCATATATTTTTGATAAATCAACACAATGGGTCTATAATTCGAGACTTGATAATTGTTTTGATGTTTAGTTAATAGTATTCCTATAGCTCTACTGAGATACAAGTCAGATATTCCACTGGTGCTCATCAACATGTGCTAGAATATTTAAGCATCAGTTTTGGAAGAGTTGATAAAACTCAGTTGTGAATGCATCTGGACCTGGCAGAGTTCCATTCTTTAGACTTTTAACAGGTTGTATAATTACTAGAATTTAAATTTGGTTTGTAAAGCATTTCTTTGTGTTGTGAAATTATTTGGGGGAATTCCAATTGAGATATTTATATATATGTATATTACACACACACACACACACACATATATATATATATATATATATATATATATATATATATATATATATATATACACACAAACATATATGTGTATATGTATACACACACAAATTAAGGTCTTCTGGACAGAATGTTGTGGAACTGGATTCATATATTTACAGTAAAAAATGCTGCAACTGTATCAATGGTAGAGTGGAATGAAGTATTTTCTTTTCATATTATTTGCATTAGAGAGGATTTTTTTTATACTTTTGAAGGTGTCTGTGACCATTCTGAATATTTGGTCAGAAACAGATGATCCACTGTGGCGACCCCTAATGGGAACAGCTGAAAGAAAAAGAAGAAGATAGTTTTCATACATGTTAGATGTGAAAAAATAGAGGAGGATAAGATCCTAGTTAAGCTGTTTCATTTGGAGTTTGATTGTCTGGTCAAAATTTTTGACTAAGCTTTTTTCCATTTGCTGGAATTTAAGTTTAATGTTGAGCTCCTTTTGTTTGTTTTTTTGGTTCTGTTGTTTATGATTGAACTACTTTAATTCTGAATTGAAAATATCAACAAAAAAATTGAGCATACACAAAACAGACACAACAAATATTGAGGAAGGAAAACCATTTCACCTCCTCATATTAACACGATCTCCCCTCCCATAACACTAGCCCCAAATTTGTCTAAATAGTGGCAGTGTGACAGGAAGGTTTTTATAAAGGTAAGGCATGTGGGTTAGGGTTGAGGGAAGGTGTAGGATTAGGGCTATTACCCATTACTAAAGAGGGCAGGGTGTTTATCTGGCAAAGGACAATAGAGAAGAAAGTTTCCTGCATTGTCAGTTAATTAATGGGCCAACATGGTTGCTACCTTTCTCCAGATTTAGAGCTGGTTTTATCACCCAGGGAGTGACTAGAGACAGAAAAAAAAAGATAAATATGCCTAGAGACATTGGGAAAAGCTATGACCAGGCATCATATCCTTGACGCTTCCATTCAAGTAAAAAGTTCTTGTCAATCTAAATAAGACAGAAGAAAATAACTCTGATGTTATCAAAGGTTTACTACCATCAGATAGGTTAGTGCTCAAATATTCAGTCCAATGTGAAATTAAAAAAAAATGCTGAACACTGGTTTAGCTTCTTCTGGAGAGCTTAATAGGTACTTTAATCCATTACATGTAAACAGTTACTTGGAAGGGCATTATCAGAGTCGGCTAAATCCTAAAATTGTGGGATAAGGGAGAGAACAAACAGAAAGCAGAATAGTAAGGAGTAAATAAGGCAAGCAGACTGTAATCAACCAATTTAAAGTCTAGGACATACAGAAATGTATTAGCTGATCACCAGAATTTATGTTGTTAATGTATTTGTATTATCTGAATAATAAAAACAAAATTTTAAATAATAAAATAAGTGTGTTCAATGAGATTGGGGTAGACCTATAAAGTACCCTAGGATCATGGCTGATGGCACATACTTGTTTGGAATCAGACAGAATATATATACATAAATATAAATCTTCCATTTCCTTTTTTAATTTAGTGTTTTGATTTTAGGTTATTTCAATAGGTTAAAATTAAATAACATACATAAATTCTTTTTTTTTCTTTTTTATTTTGTGACTGGTGATAACTTGTCAGTTTGCTGACTGCAACTTTTTTTAACCTGTACTTCTCTTTGTTTTTCAATTATTGGCTGAGGAAAGCAAACGCCTCTTATTTCCTTTCTCTACAAAGGAGTCTGTAATTATATGTGTATGTGTGGACAGATAGATAGATGGCCTTTCTCTCAAAGGATATATATATATATATATATATATATATATTTTTTTTTTTTTTTTTTTTTTCCTGTGGGGGGCACTGATTGAGACTATGTGACCAATTAATGCACCTTAACAATTCCCTACTTAACAGAAGCAATAGATCCTCTTCTAAATATATTTGCTTCACTTTGTTAATATTACTAGTGTCTTACTAAGTCCATCACATGTAGTCTTGATTCTTTAGTTATATTTCCCACAACTATTATTGTAAGTTCCATGCATGCACTTAAAACCTTTTCTATACAGAAATGAATCCTTGCATTAATTGTTACCATCTTCTCATTTTTTTCACATTTTATTTGGAAACATTCTCCTTTCCCCAGTATTTATTATCTAACCCACAATGGAGCAATTCTAAATCATTAGGAGACTGAATAAAGACTCCCAATTTACTGTCTTCTGAAATTAAGATAATCATAGCCCAGGAGGATTGGCCTGAAGGTCTGAGAAACAGAAACTAAATAGGACAGGGTTCAACACTCAGCCCCTCGGTACACCTCTGGTAACCTATTTTGCTTTTGGAGGCAGCACCTGCAACTCTAAGCACAAAAGGGTCTGTCAGATAACCATCTAGCTATGCAATGTATAGCATAAGGACCGATATTCAGATCTGCAAGTTTGTTAATAATGCCTACATTGGGAGTAGTGTCAATGGCCTTGACTGGGTCCAGATATGCTTTATGTACTTTGTAACCACTGCCTACCACTTTGGAGACTTTCCTCACAGAAATAAAGTTAAAGGGGAAGCACCTTCTTTTGCCAAAGCTGAGCTGATGTTGGATCAGGGTAAACTGATTTTCAATATCTAGATTAATGAGATCTGAGCTTATACATTCCATAGCCTTATATATGAGGGTAGTGAGATTAATGTGTCCGTAGTTAGCAGGGTTTGTAGTTGGGCTATCATTCTCTAACAGCATTAAAGCTGTTTTCCAGGCTACACAAATGTAGCCAGTCTGTAAGCTTTGATTAAAGTTAAGTAAGAGTTCTGATATTCCATATTTAGCACCATTACTCAGGCAACGTCATATGGCATTTGGGCCTATGGATGAGGCATTCTTAGATTTTTCAGAGGCTGACAGGGCTTGTTCCATAGTAATTAAAGGGCAATGGACAGGCCTTTGTTCCCAAGAAATGCCATGGTCACCTAGTACTTGCACCCAAAGGGTAGAAGGAAAGAGTTACAGGATGAAAAAAAATCTATTTTATACCTTCAGCTATATAATATTTAGAGTGGAGATATATTGTTGATCTTGCTGATGAAAAGATCATGGCCATAGCATTTCCAAGCATTCAGTGATGGCTATTATTGTGCATTTATCCAATGGTACATTCCATAGCAAAGCACTAATAAATGAAAAAAGATAGGAGCTGTAACAAAGTGCATTTTTTTTACTTTTTGTAGATGCTGCTAAACTTGCACACCCAGTTGATAAGTGAGTGAACATGTGCCTGTGTAAAATTGTACATATACTGCATTTCCCCAATTTTACCTCCTTTCCTAGAGAACTGTACACAGATGAGCCAAGGTTATTATTTAATACTGTTTCAGATTACTTTCTGAAGCACACATCATTTAGCAATGGTTCATAGGTAGGTACTAGGCTATTGGCCCAAGGGCGTATGTACACCTAGCCAACAAGGTTCCCTGGCTTATGCCACCCAAGAAAGTTATTTTCCTGTGCCACTGTTGAGCAGAGACACAGAAGTGATCCCCAGGGTGTATTTCCTATTTCCCATTCACTCATCAAGATTTTTCTTGAAGAGTGCTAATGATGAACTTTGTTTGACATTGATGGGTAGTCTGTTCCAGAGTATGGGAAGTCTCTGGGACAGGAATCTATCCCTCCAGCATGTCCCGTTTATTGTGGTGACAAAGTTTAGGTCCCTAGAGCACTGGCCTTACTATCCTTGGACTATCGTTAGGCTTAGTTGGTTGGCATTAATATCCTTGAAATAATATCCTTACTATCCTTAAAACAATATCCTTGAACCCTACATGTTATCATATTTTATTTGTGAATAATACTCTGGTTTCCCACAGTACAATCAGACAAGTAGACTGTAATAATTTTTAATACATATTTTACTAATATTACTATTTCCTTTTCAGAAATTTACTCTTCCCTTTATAAATTTCATATGTGAGGGACTCTTCTCAGGTGAACACGATAGCTTGTTTAGGACTCCCTGGGCTTGGAACAGGGACTGAGGTAAACCATTTGTAGGTGTTCTCTACTGGACTACTGTGTTACAACCACCTCTTCTGCTTACTGTTATTTATTTATACATACACATACAATTTGTTAACTAGGTAAGTGAATTTACCCAGGAACCATTTTCAGCTATGGGGTAAAATGGAAAAGAGTCCATTGCCTCAGGCAGTATTCAACTATGGAGTAAAATGGAAAAGACAATCCCTCCCTGAAAGGCACACGATAGAAGAACCCTGTGCAAGTAAAAATAAAAGGAAATTCTCTGCTAGTCCCTACATACCAAAAGAATGGCAAGGTACAGTCCCTCTTCTACTGCTCCCTCCCTGAAAGGTGCACTATGATAGAAGAACCCTGTGCAAATAAAAAATAAAAGAAAATTCTCTGCTAGTCCCTACATACCAAAAGAACGGCAAGGTTACTATCTATCTGGTTTTCACTTAAAAACTTGCTGAACTGGGTCTAAAGCACTGCTAGTCAGTCCCTAAAGTCCCTTAAATCTAATACTTTCCCTTAAAACTGGCTAATGAAAGAATATGTACTAAAAGAAACTAAACATTCCCTAAAGTTGTTACATTGTAAGCAAAAGTTCTTACCTTGCAAGCTAAGCCTCTAGCTATCTTTTGGGCTGGCTAAAGCCCCGCTCAGGCTCACTCTGTGCCCCTACCCTGCCCCCATATCCAACCCGCCCCAGTACTGCTAAATTTATACTTGTATGGTCACACCCCTTTTCTTAACATCCAACCACCATCTCACACACTCCCCTCCTAAACCCAGTCTATTCCTTCTATTCTTACAATACCCTATTCAAACTATAATCCTTTATAATGTATCACCTACCTACAAAAGTATCACTAACAAAGCCACTACACTCTTTTGCCTACTACCTCTAATGTTCACTCTATACCTCCTTACCACTTATGAAAATCAGTACTATCCCGGATTCCACTACCCAAAGTACCAAACCTCTACACCAAAATTCTCTTATCCAGTACCTCATGTAACCATCCCCCTCTTATCTGACTCCTCTTCTCCTGTATCCTGTCACCCTACTAGATTCAAAAATTTCAACCCCAAAACCAAACAATATCAAAAACTAATAAATAACTTCTAAAACTCTTAGTCAGTCAACACTATAACCTATTAATTGACAGAGACATTCGCCCAAACCTTGGCCAAAGCACTGCTATGAACACTGACTCCCAAGCTTTCAACCCTGATAGCACTATACCACTAAGCAGGCCTCCTAGTTTACTCCTAGCCTTTCACCTAAATATGAGAAGTATAAACAAAAAAGTCTACATGCCCTTTTAGAAGTCCATTCTCCAGATATACTCTGTCTCACTGAAACCTGGCTAAAGCCCACAACTAAAGACAATGAGGTTCTACCACCAGGATATAACAATAAGAACTGACCGCTGTACTAGAAAGGGAGGTGGGGTAGCTGTAGTTTATAAAAATACACTAAAAGTTAATAGAGAACCACTTCCATCACCCAGTTTTGATAAAGCAGAAATTATTCCCACCAAACTACAAATTAATAAAAACAAATATATAAATATTGTCTGTATCTATATTCCCCCGGGCAATAACACCAACCTCCTAGAAGACACATTCCACTGGTTAACAAACAACAACCCCCAGGAAACCATTGTGCTTGGAGATTTCAATATAGACTGGAACTCACACTCCTTAGAATCCAGTTTCACCCATAAAAATGTATATGGGTTTACACAAATTATATCCTCCCCCACTAGGATCAGTAAACCCAGTAAAAAAGAAAGCATCTTAGACTGGATACTTATCAATAGTCGTCCCCGTATGTATAAAAGTGGGACCCTCCCTGATGACCTCAGTGATCACTCTCTAACCTATATCATCAGACATAAAACTGATGATCCCTACCAGCCTATGCACAAAACAATTAGAAAAAATAACAACTTCAATCCCGCCAACTTCCAAAATGAACTAAAAGCATGTAACTGGTCAATCCTAAAATGGCTGCCACTTGATGAAGCAGTAGTATTCTTTAATACTAAATTTCTTGCCATACTTGACTCACATGCCCCCGCACGTACCAACAGAACTAAAACAAAAACTGCACCATGGCTTACAAAGAATACTAAAGCAAAGATCAAACTTAGAAATAAAATATGGGCCATCTGACATGACACCAAAGCCCCTCTAGATCATCTGCGATATAGACAGCTTTGTAATGACACAAAAAATTCATTCTGCTAGACAAGAAAAAACTACTATTATAATCTTCAACAAAGACATCAAAATAAACCTCCAAAGTTTTGGGCAGGTATAAATAAACTCCTCCATCCAGGGCAATCCACCACTCCTACCCCTTCTACTTCTACACATAAATCTCCAGAAGAGATTGCAACACCTTTAAAAGCTTTTTTACTGAGACTGTCCACAACCTTGCTAGCCAACCAACACCAACAAGCAATAGTACTAATCTATGAACCTATAAACCTATAATTCTATCATACCCTCACCCACTACCCATCTCACCTGTCCCTCTCTCACTTATCCGATCCCTGCTTAAAAAACTAAAACCGACCACCCTATCTGCAGATCTTCTACCTGCAGAGTACCTACAAAAAGCCACAGATGTCATAGCTTATCCAGTCTCAATCTTGATCAATAGAACCATATCTGAAGCCTCCATCTCCTCCATTTGGAAAACTTCCCATGTCATACCATTCCACAAAGATGGCAATTCCACAAAACTATCAAATTATAGACCCATTGCCATACTTCCACCACTGGCCAAAATAATGGAGAATTGAATTCATAAGCAACTCTTGCACTATCTCATACACAACAATCTGCAGGCCACACCATAGTACATCCTCTGCCCTCCTCTCTTTCTCCAGTGTCATAAATCATAACAGTAATAGCAATAAACTATCCTCAGCCCTATTCCTTGACCTATCCAAAGCATTTGATATGGTCAACCACCAACTACTCACTGCCACTTGAAATCCATTTCCTTGAATAACCATGCCATTCAATAGATTCAATGCTATCTGAATGGCACACAAAAGTCTGTCCTATGGGAGGGAAATTTATCTACTCTACTACCCCTCACCCTTGGAGTTCCCCAGGCTTCTATCTAAAGACTTCTTCTCTTTTCAATCTTTATTGATGACCTTTACTCTGCCATTTCAGATGCTACATGCATACAATATGCAGATGATTCCACGTTGATCTGTTCAGCCTCCACCCCATCTGACCTGCATACGTTATCCCAGAAAACATTTAACACAGTAGACAACTGGCTCTCATGCCGTTGTTTGCTCTTGAACCCTAAAACAAAACAAACTACTACTTTTCTCCCCCACTCACATGTCAACACCACTTTCCTTTATGATTTCCTCTAATAATGGAACTGTTATTTCCTCAGATAACCATACTAAACTCTTAGGGGTAACTATTGATGATAACCTTAAATTTGACATGCATATCAATCAAACCATTAAAACCATTAATAAAAAACTGGGCTTCCTATATAAAAATAAACCTTTCCTTACCCCACTAGCAAGGACTGCCATTGCCCACACTCACCTTCTCTCCACCCTGTTCTATGCTTCCTCCATTTTCACTAACTTGAAGAAATCTGAACTCTGCAAACTCTCAAGCTGTTATAATCACATTGCTAGATTTGCCACTGGCTCTACTTACAGAACTCACCACTGTCAAAACTTTAAACCTCTAGGATGGCTAGAATTGACTAGCTCACTTCAGTACAATCAACTTGTAGAAGCCCACAAAATTCTCAACCAACCAGATAATACCCCTGCACTTAAAATCATCATTTATCCCTACAGGAACACTAGGCCACTGCAATGTTCTAATTAACTACTAATTCAAACACTTAAAACAAACAACTCAGCTGGTGACTCCTTGTTTTCTAACTCGGTAGCAAAAATTTGGAATTAACTTCTAGCTGATCTAACACTAGAACCATCACTAAACCAATTCAAGAAAAATCTCAAACAGTATTTCATGACACACTGGCTTTGCCCCTGCAAGAATCCAGACCATCTCTTCCCATACTACAGTATACAAAACAGTATTGTAAAGAATACTTAGCTGCTTCTATCTGGTCATCCCCTTGAACTGAGCAATTGGTTAGTCTTCTGCAAATAAAAATGGTCTTGCCCATCCATTCTTTTCTATTACAGGTTGGTCTTGTATAAATCTTGGAGTCAGGATATGATGGATTACTGCCAAAAAAGTGTGAGACAGTGGTCTTAACGTCCTTGGTATCATTTTGCAATTCGTGCAGTTTTGCTGCAGTACATTTTATACTAAGAAGTTATAGGGAATCCACTTGTCCATTTCTTAAGTGGCTTAATTCATCATTGCTCTGGTCTGCCCTTCATCAGTAACATACCATTGAGGCCCAGTACATTTGCCAGTTTGTATTATTTACTGTTTTCTTTAATTTCCTCTTGTTTACATACTGATATTGTGTTTTGCTCACCTTTCTTTACATACCTACATTCAACAAATCCTATATGGAATGCAGTTTTCAGTTCAAGAATAACGTTGATGGGTTACTACTGATCTTACCTGTCAGCTGTCCTGACTTTTATGAAGTCTTTAATTTTGCCTCTGTTTTTTGCTTTGTCCCTCATAAAATCTGGGATCTTCTAACAAATAAGCAAAGATGCTGATGAAGTCCTGCTTTCTAGGAACAAACTCGCTAAATCTTAAATTTGAATAAAGGATTTTTATTCTAATATTCACTTTATGTGCAACCGTCTATCCAGCTTTCATTTCACTACCTTGTTGCTTATATCTTTTGGCAAATCGCTGAATACTAAGTCACTACACAATGTGAAGCATGAAATTGCAAACGTCTTATTTTTCAGACAACGCATGCTAATGCAAATCCCATTGCACTGTTTATATTCTAAGTGAATAAGGACAATATTTAAAGAGGGTCTCTTGTTTTGAGAATTTTGCTCCTCATTAGTTTTGATTTTTCTTTGATTCTTTAGCTAAGAAGTCAAGGGCTGTGCTGTTGCTGATATTACATGGAGCATTCAGAAAAAAACAATATTGTGCTGCAGGAGTTAACTTTTGGGATCTTTATCTTACCCTAGAGGGTTCTTTTTTTCAACAATTCCCTCAGTTGTTTCCACAGATGATCTATCTAGCTCATTTATGACTGGGTGGTTAGCTACATTTGTAAAATTTTCAGTACCATTCTGCTTCTCAAGTACCACAATCTTTCTAAAATGAACCATGGAAAATTACCAAGTCTGCAATTTCTTCAAGCAAGTTTCTTACTGAAACACTTATCAGTATGGATATTTTATTTTATGTTGTCACTGACTCAGTGTGGATGACTTATGCATGCATGTTCAGTATAATTAGGAAAAATGAAACATTGAAGGAACATACAGACTCAATATAGATATGCTGCCATGATACAGAAGGACATTCCAATGGATTTAGTGGTGAAGACAGTGGTCCAAGATTAGATAGGTTCATACTAGGCTATCTGCCCTAGGGCATTTATAAGCCTAGCCAGAGTGTGTTTGGCTTTCGCCACCCATTTTAAATTAATTTTGCTGTGCCTTTTTTTGAGGTTAGTATACTGTGCCTCTGTCTAACAGTGACACAGAAGTGATAGCCGGGGTAAACCTACGATCTCCCATCCACTCATCAAGATTCCTCTTGAAGAGAGTCAACGTGGGACTCTGCCTAACCTGGACTGGGATTTTATTCCAGAGTGAAGGGAGCCTCTGGCTTATGAATCTGTCCCTCCAGCATGTCCTATTTATTTCAGTGCTGAGGTTCAAGTCTCTCGAGCGCGTAGCTCGATGGGATTTGGATTTTCTGAGGTGCAGCATGTCCATTAATTCCGGGTTGGACATGGCTTTATACGTCAGGCACAGAACGCCTCTGAGCAGGTGGTATGCCACTGAGTAGAGCTGGAGTTTCTTTAACCGGGCAGCATATGGCATCTGTTTGAGCCATTTGATCCTCTTGGTGAGGTACTTTTGGGGTCTTTCCAGTTGCTGCAGGTGTCTGGTAAGGTGCATCCCAAAAGGGGCATTGTACTTATGGGCCTGATGAGGGATGAGTAAAGAGGTAGAATGACCTCCCCTGATCTAGATGTGAATCCCTTCATGATTAGGTGGGCTATATAAAATGTTTTTCTAACCACTTTGGCCACGTGGTTGTCAAATGAGAGATTGCTATCAACTTGGGTCCCCAGGTCCCTAATGACTTCTTCTGTACTTAATGGATTACCACCTATGTGGTAATTTGTGGGCACTTTGTTTTTGCCAAAGGGGATGACTATACACTTTTTGGCGTTTAGCTTGAGGCCATGGCTCTGGCACCAATTGTCTGTTTCTATGAGACCCTTTTGGAGGATGCTTGTGTCGGCTGGAGAGTTGATTATGACGCCCAGTTTGCAGTCATCTGCGAACTTGGTCAGCCACAGTCCTTCCGTGTTGGTTTGTACCGCCGAGAAATATATACCGAACAAGAGAGGTCCCGGGACTGAGCCTTGTGGGACGCCACTTGTAACTGGTTTGGAGTCTGACATGGCTCCAGCAATTCTAACCATGTGGGTTCTGTCCTTGAGCCAGTTTGCAACCCATCTAGTGACATAGGGGTTTATATTTAAGCTGGTGAGCTTATCTATAATGCCCGAGTGGGGTATTGTATCGAAGGCTTTTGCGAGGTCCAGGTAGGCTGTGTGGACCACCTTCCCCTCGTCAATGGCATTGGTGACTGTTTCAAAGAAATCGACCAGGTTTAAGAGGCAGGATCTGCCCTTAACAAAGCCAAACTGGGTAGGATCCAGTGTCTGTAGGTCCCCAATATCTTTATTTATGAGGTCCATGATGATCCTTTCCATAGCTTTGCAGACCAAGCTAGTCAGGCTTATGGGGCGATAGTTTCCAGGATCCGTTGAGGCACCACCTTTGTGGAGAGGGACCACTGTTGCTGTACGCCACTCTTTGGGTACATATCCTGTAGTAAGGCTAAGATTGAACAGTAGTTTTATGTTTGGGTTTAGCTCTTCTTGGAGTTCATGTAGGACGAGCCGGGACACCATCTGGTCCCATTGATGCTGTGTTTTTGCTTTGGAGAGGGCGGCTCTTACCTGAGCATCTGAGATGTCAGGGGCAGCACTCTGTTGGGATAGATATTTGCCCTTTTGGTGGGGAGAGGGGAGAAGTTTGCACTGAACCTGTCAGCTAGGATGTTGGCAATGTCTGTGGGCTCGGTGTATTTTTGTCATTTTGGACTAATTCTGAGCATATCTGGGAATTCCCACCCAGGTTCCTAACATAACTAAAGAAAGCCTTGTGATTATCCTTAGTGTCCTGTGCAATTTTTCTCTCAAAGCTGGCCTTAGACGATTTTATGAGTGCCCGTAGTTTTTTGCTAATACTGATCAGAGATGCCTTCCCTTTTTGGGATTTTGCTCTATCATGTAGTAGCTTCCTCCTTCTATTGTATAGTTTGTTTATGGCTGGGGTCCACCAGACAGGACATCTGCCTTTGGAGGATTGGGTCTTGGTTTTATTTGGGATTGCATGATCCATACATTCCTGAAGGTGTTCATAGAATGCGTTTATAAAGGATTCTGCGGTCTGGGCCGTATTTTCCACAGGCCCGGGGGCTTTGAAGGATTTTGCCTCGGTTTTGAGGCGTGTGAAATTTGCTTTAGAAAAGTTTTTCACTGTGGTTTTCTGGGCAAGGGGTGGGGTCGGGATGTGAATATCCAGTGAGATTAGTTTATGGTCTGATCTTACCAGTGAGGGATACACTTCTGGTCTGGAGCATAGTGTCCCCATGTTGGTGATGATCAGGTCCAGTATGTTTTCCCCTCTTGTGGGAGTGGTAACAAGTTGTTCCATAGCATTTGAGTTTATAAATTCTAGGAACCTTTGGGCTAGGGTGTTGGAGCTAGAGTAATGCTCCCAGTCTATGTTTGGGTAGTTGAAGTCGCCCAATATAATGGTGTTTGGAGAGACCTTCATATTTTCCAGTATTCTCAGGAAGGCCAAGTGGGGCTCCTGTGTTTGGGAGGGTGGTCTGTAGCAGGCTATAAACTGGAAGGCAATTTTACCCACAGTTAGTTGCACATGGATAGTCTCTGATGCTTCGTGCTGTGCCACCAACCTGGAGGTGTGGGTATCTTTGACGAATATTGATACTCCCCCTCCTTTTGTGGTTCGGTCCAAGTTTTGGGGCCGAAAAGCATGGTATGAGGTATAACCTGGTAGTGCTAGGGTGCTCTCGGGAGCCTTGAACCAGGTTTCTGTTACTGCACAGATATCGATGTTCTCCATGCTAAGGAGAGTTTCAAGTGTGTGCATCTTGAGGTTTAGACTTCTGGCATTAAGTAGCATTACTCTTAGTTTCTTATCCTTTGTGATACCTATGGAGGTGGGTTTGTCTTTTGAGCCTTGCCTAAAAAAGGCACTATGGGGGTAGCAAGAGCCTTTGCCAATATCCGAAAGCCCAGGGGTGACAGGTGCAAGCCGTCCCTAGCGAAGCATCATGGCTTGTCGAGCATGTCATCCCAGGCTGACAGGCATTGGATCCCCTTTGAATGACACTAACACTTAAGCCAATTGTTGAAATTGATCATCTTGTCTTCATATTGTGGCATCATTCTTGGTGAGGGTAAGATGTTACTCAAGGTCAGGGTCATACCGGCCTGGGCTACATGCTCAGAGAGCTCCTCTATGTCTCTTTTCATGTAGTCCAGGGAGGTACGTCTCAGGTCATTCACACCAGCATGGACAATGACTGAGTCATATTTCTACTTGCCTTGGAGTGACCTGAGTGCTTGTGTTATGTGGCGGATCCTAGCGCCCGACAGGCAGCTCACCGTGACCTTCTCCTTGTTCAGCCTGGTGAGTGGGACGTCAGTGTGCCTGACGATAGAGTCACCTATTACAAGTGTATCAGGTGTGTTGTTTAGCCTTAAGGGCTGTGACTGTTCGGCACACTGGCTTTGTGAGCTATGTGTTGCACGTGTTTTGTTTTGGGGTAGCGGTTGCTTGGGTGTCTGCTTTGGAGGTCTCTGCTGCTTAGGCAGATTTTTATTTAGAGCCTCCGAGTATGTTTTTGTGTGTTTATGTGTTTGGTTTGTTGTCATGGTAGGTCTATGTGAGACTGGAATTGTAGTGAGTGTGGTTTCCTTCTCCTCCTGACTGGTTACGCCAGTACTGAGTTGAGAGAGCTTAGCCTCCAGTTTTGCTATATGGTTGCATCTCTCACATGTGTTGGAATTTGTTGGGAGGAGGAGAGAGTTGTCTGTGTACATGAGGCAGTTGTAACATTGCCTCAAGATTCCCAGATTCACCAGCTGGACCGGAGAGGAGATTGACAACTGACCTTTGGACATGCTAGAATAGTATTGGGAATTCCTTTATAATTGAAAAAAGGGCCAATGGGGAACAAGGTACTCAAGGGGAGTTTGTGAGGGTGTAGTGCTTTTAATTTTTTAGAGCTGACTTATATAATTGCTTTAGTGAGCAAGTGCCAGGTAACTTAAATGCAATGTGTTACAGGTAACTTAAATGCAAAAACAACAAACAGTAACTTTCTTTCAAGTGAAACAAGGAAATAAGTACAGTAAGCAATGCAGATATCACTAGGGATCCACAGAACTGCTAAAAGGCCACGTTTTAGGTGGAATTAGCGTTTCAGGGAAATAAACAAACAACAAGCATACAAATAAAGCTAGATTCAGCAGGCCTGGATCTAGTCTATGCTACAGCAAACAAGGTGTACCAATTTCAGTAAGAAACAGTTAGAATATGCAGGCACTATAAGCCTTTAACCAGAAATTCCCTGCTCAGAAGGGCAGAGTCCAGCCTCTCCTCCCACAAGAGTGCAGACCGCAATCCTTCTTAACGTAAAATAACTGGCCTGAAGCCCAAGTGCTTAAACCAGAACTAATACACTTTTAGAATAACAGACACTGAGCTCTCAATCAGCAGTTCCCAACTTAGAAGGATGTAAGCTACCTGTCCTGCCACCACAGTGAAGGCCACAAACCTTCCTAATGTAAAACAACTGGTCTGAAGCCCAAGTGCTTAATCCAAAAGACTTAGAAATGATAGCTACACTTTAATCAAGTTACTACCAGCAGTAATATATACAACTGAATACTTTAAAGAATGCCTGGATTAGTGCTCCAGTTATACAAACAAAGCTAGATTCAGCAGGCCTGGATCTAGTCTATGCTACAGCAAAGGAGGTGTACCAATTTCAGTAAGAAGCAGTTCAAATATGCAGGCACTATAAGCTTTAACCAGAAATTCCCAGCTCAGAAGGACAGAGTCCAGCCTCTCCAGCCACAAGAGTGCAGAACACGAACCCTCAATGTAAAATAACTGGCCTCAAGCCCAAGTGCTTAAACCAGAATTAATACATCAATACATTTTACACCCAGTTTAACTCTTGGCTAAGTACAAAGATTAAATCCAAGAAAAGAAGATAGTTCACCTGACAGGCAAACACTCCTCCCAAAGGAGTTAAGGAATAAACATTAGGTAAATCAGTTCAGGAAGGAGTGAAGCTAAGTAGTCCACAGGTATGTCGCTCTGGATAACTCCAAAATAAGTAAAGCAAACAAAGTATATCCAAATAAAGCTCGAAGTTCTGTGGTTCACACAAATGGTTTATTGTAGTAGACAAGCGCTTTCGCTAAACATAGCTTCTTCAGGTCACACAGAATGCAGTAGCCCTTCCGGGAGAACTAGCTGTTCCTCTCTCCTCTGAGATAATACAGAGACAAGCATCAAGTGAGCTCCTGTCTTAGAAAAAGAAGTACCGTGACCCAAACTCTAAAGGCACAAGGAAACCAAGTGCCCGCAATGCTTCTCGAGCTTTATTTGGATATACTTTGTTTGCTTTACTTATTTTGGAGTTATCCAGAGCGACATACCTGTGGACTACTTAAGTACAAAGATTCACTATTTATGTTTTTCAAAAGGGTCTTCATTGTCATTGTTCTTAGAAGTACTTCATGCAAAACAGGAAACATCCTGCAATGTAACTTAGTTTAATTCATCTTCTGGAGGCACATGGTTTGATTCCTTTACACACAGTTGCTAAATTAGACTGCAAAAATCTATCACCCAAATATCACCCTTTTACAGGTATTTCAGATATGTGGGACACCACTGGATCATTACTACTTTCTCTTAGTACAGCAGCATTCATAATGTCTAACTTTATAGCATCTAGAATGCAGTGCATATTTTATGACCCTCTGGTTATTGGCTCCTGAGGTTCACATTTGCCAGCCAGAGCAATACACAAACATTACCAACTTGCTTTGTTTCTTTGTATTTATCATCATTTGAGTTTCTTCCTGGGAACAATGACCAACAGTGCATTGTAAGCTGTCCTCAGTAATTAAGGTTGAAAACAGTCTGTAGCAATTTATGATCTTTAACTAGCATGACCTCATGGTGGTATGACGGTAGCATTGTTACCTCACAGCAAGAGGTTGTCCCATTCGATTCTCGGCTGGGCTTGGGAGTGCCTTCTGTGTAGAGTCTGCATGTCCTCCCCATGGTTGGGTAGCATTCAAAAGACATGCGTGCGTAAATGGGTGTGGCTTCGTTCAAGGTTGGGCGTCGAGCTGGCACCTCGGCGTTTCGTAAAAATCTACTGCCAATCATTAGCGGACCAGAGTTCCGCTGTGGCGACCCTTTACTGGGAAAAGCCGAAAGACAAACAACAACAACTAGCATGACCCTTTTTTAGTACACGTTGGTCAATTTTCTTTACTCTCCATATCAGCCTATGCTTTACTCACCCTGTCTACATGTGGGCATAATTATATTCTGTTTTATTCAGTAACCAAATTGTACTGATCTCTTTGTATAATCCTTGAATTTGTATCCTATGACAGTACTGCTTCCCTAAAATAAAACAATAAATGCCAACCTAAAAGACATATATGGAGGAAAGATGTTAAGCACCTTATCTAATATAATCAGATCTCCTGATTCACTGAAGGCATGCAAATAGCCCTGATCCATTGTCATTTAGGCCTGTGTTGAAGTAGCACTCCTAATGGATATTCTTCAATTACAAGGTTCTGTAGAATGCTACAGTAGTTTACCATTTCTGAATATGATTTCATGTTTCTTTAATGCCATTTATGCTTATGCCTGAGTATGACTACAATACTGAACTGAATTCAGTTTTGTAATCTCAATATGTATAAATATCCCTTGATTTGCCTTTCTTCACCACTGGCACTATGATATGACATTCTATGCTTATTACTTTGGACACCATCTAAGCATTTTCCAGCCTATGCAGATCACTTTCTGTTTTAGGTGTACAACCTAAGACACTGCCCCTGCCTTAGAATTTCAGATTGTTTGGTTCTATGTTGTTTTATTTTTCATTTGTGGCTTTTAATTTTCATAGTTTTTTAGTAAACCCTT
This sequence comes from Protopterus annectens, assembly GCF_019279795.1. Taxonomy (NCBI): domain Eukaryota; kingdom Metazoa; phylum Chordata; order Ceratodontiformes; family Protopteridae; genus Protopterus; species Protopterus annectens. The sequence continues at coordinate 678,459,859 of NC_056750.1, read as the reverse complement.
GCAAAACTTATGGCAAAAAAAATATTTTGTGGAGTAAGTCTGGTACTAGTCAGCTGTCATATGCATCTTTTTAATGGTACATGGATTCAGCTCACGTCCTTTAGTGCACCCTCTACCACACAGTGCTGTTTTCCCAGCATCAAATATATGCAGATTCAATGTTTGCATTTTGTCTTAATAGTTATTCACTTAATTAAAATTTGTTGACAAGGTTAGACATTTTAGGCCAGTTTTCAAAGGAGACCTTGGGTGGTACATTCACAAACATGCTGATAGGAATTTTGCTAGGGCACTGGTGAAATTTCTCTACTCAGCATAGGGTCTTTTCAGTACAATGTATGTTGATGGAGGAGGAACAGCTTGCGGCTACTGTGAAGACTTCTGAGAAGGAAGCAGCAATTTCTTTATCGGAGTGGCATGGTGGGGAGTTTTGTGAAGGTGCACAACATGGTGCTGGGTTAGGAGCACAATGTTGTAAGGTCTGCTCTTGACACACACATATCTGATGGAAACAGTGTCTAATGGATTACCAAGCACAATCAGTCTTTGCACAGGCAATGTTTTTCTTGGAATGAAGGAAAGAGGCAGCAGCTGCTGCTGGCTGGAATCACAGGATATGCAGGTTCAGAGGTTTCTACATCTTTTAAAATAATAAATCAGAAATTGTCTCAAACTGGTCTGTAGCACCTTTCACACTGAGGCAGGATAGATTTGGAAAGATGATCGAAAAGAAACATACTTTATAGATACTGCTCAGCATGAATCTATCATAGGTGCCTGTCTGAAATTCAAAAAACGTTTATCTGCAGTCTAAAGAGCAGAACAAGAACTGTGAATGTGGGAGAAATATATGGATTTCAATGCCTCGAGGTAGTCACATCTTCAAAGGGCAGCAGTCTTGTAGTAGTATATTATATACTGTATTATATAGTAGCAGGGGTGTAGGAGGCACTGCTGCCCATATTGGTGATGCTGGGACTCTCTTAAAATATGTTTAATGGAGTAATGAGCTATAAATTTAATTTTTTTACTCCAGTTTACATTTTAAAGATTTTATACTGACAATTTTGCATCTTGTATGTACCATGTGATTTAAAACAACAAAGATGAGAATCCTACATGAATAAACTATGTAGCTGAACAGCAGAGCAGCTTCTGGATAAAGAAACACGGTAAAGGCACAGAAGTGATTCCCTGGATAAACAGCATTGTAAAGGAATAGTTGGGAAACTCTTGTATGAAGGAATTCTGAAGAAACTGCAGCAATTCATCTGGATCAAGGAGAACTGTAAATGAATTACGGAATTATCTCTGCAAAAGAAGGCTGAAAAAAAGCATGGGGAAATCTGCCTTGTTTAAATCTATGTTCTAAAGGAGTAATAAGGAAGCTGCTGAGTGAAGGAACACTGCGAAGGAAAAACAATACATTTCCTGAATGAAGAAATATTTTATAAGAATTGTAGGGAGATATTTGCATGGAGCAGTACAGTGCAGGAACAGTACTGATGTGAAGATTGTAGAAAACTGAAAAGATGTGTTCAGGTATGAAAACTTTTGCAAGGAGGTACACATATCAAACTGAGTCAAACAGGGAGATGCAGAGGTGAAACAAACTGATAAATGTAGCTGAGGGCAGAGTACAGAAGTAAAAAGTACATGCTTGTATTTTAAGTAAGCATTATAATTTCAGGAAGGAAACTGTTAGAAAAATATGTATTAATGTATATGTTTAGTGCTTATTAAGAAATAAGAAAGATATAATGCATTTTATTCTATTAATGTTATGACAAGAAAAATGAATTCATATGAAACTGCAAGAAGCTTTTGGAAACTGCAGTGTGCCTTTTTTGCAAGTTGGCCTCTGACCCCAGCAGCTGCTAGCTCAGCAAGAATTGATGTTTATGCTTCTCACAAGTGATTATCTGCTGGGTCAAGAAATTAAATGTGTGAAATAATGAGAATCTTCAGCTCTTTCCTGCTTGAGCAATCGACCTTGTATATGTTGCTAGATAACGCACCAGCTGCAAGGAAGAAGTGATAACTTGTAACAAAAGAAATGTATTGAGAACTGTATCTGCTGTTATGTTCGAATTAGCTCAGAACCTTGAGTGGCAACTTTTGTAAAAGGGTATTATAACTAACCAGGTGGCTAGCAAGGCCACATTGTTTACCAGAAAAACTTTTTAAGCAAAATGTAGTATCAGCATTTTAGATGAATAGAATATTGTAAGCTAAAGTGATGTAAAACCCCTTGTGACTGACTACGTCAGCCTGGTGGGTTAATACTAGTGAGAAATACTATAAAAGTCGTGTTCTTCCCGTTTCATTCAGACAAAATTCTGTACTTGTACGTTTTTTGCCTCCTGGTGTACACTAGTAAAGAACCTGAACCTCCTGTGTATTGATCTTTTTATTACAGTGTTTTTCATTTAACAGATTGGTCCTTGCGTACCGGAATCCCTCAGACGCTGCGGATCAGAGCGTAGCGGTGGTCGAAGACTGCATGCAGGAGAAGATACCGAAATGGTTCTTCTTGAGTAAAAAGACCTCCGACTGAATTGTTATTTAAAGAGGCTGGCCACTTTCTGATCTTTGGCTGAAGAGCGGATTTCCACTTCGAACCGTGACTGGTCAATAACTGCGGCTCAGGTAGGGAGACTTTTTGCCTTTTTTTCTGTTTTAGATCAGGGACTAGATTACAGTAAATATTGTTTTTTTTTGTCAGATTTGTCATACAGATCAGGGACAAGAAAAATTACTGTTTATTTGGTCATAGATCAGGGTAACAGAATAAGGTAGGCAGTTATTCTAGATAAACTGTGAAAGGAACTGAAGTTGTGGTACCACGTGGTAAAAGGGTTACGTAACATTTATTGACATGGGAAATCAATGCACTAAAATATCGCAAGATCCGCCCCTAACCGAAGACGCAAAATATATGCAACTACAACGTGCAGATAATGTTAGATATTATGCAAAATGGGTTAACAAATATGAATTTGATGGAAAATTAGACAAATCTTCGCTTGTTAAACTTCTTAAACAGCTTAAAAGTGATACAAAAGGTCAGGCAAAAAAACAACGGCAATTAGGCATTCCTCAGGCACACAGGTGGATTGAGGAAGCAAACCGTAGGGAACAAGAGAGTAATAATTCAAAGGCATTGTTTTTAGACAAAGAAGATAATAATATAGTAGTAGCAACGGCTCCTCCCCCACCACTCCCTTTTTCAGGATATGAAGCGGGTGGACAAGCTGGTCCACCTCTGCGGTATCCTGATGTCTCAGTGAAACTGAAATCGTTTGTTAGAGATCCCATTGAAACTAGGTCCCGAACACGTAAAACACGGGGGGACATAGAATCGTATCAAATGGAGAGAAATTTACAAACTGAGAGTGAGGAAGAAATATGTCCACTTATAGAGGTACCAAATCCTCAGGCAGGACAGGTTGGACAGGACCCAACCCTCTTGGTATATAGGCCGTGGACACCGGAGGATATCCGGAAGGCTACTGAGGGAATTCCCCATCCAAAAGTTAATTTTACAAAATTCCTAGAAGATTTACAAGGCATGAGGTTAAGCTACCACTTAAATGGGGAAGAAGTAGAAAAAGTAGTTAGACAAATTGTAGGTCCAGATTGGCACATGATTAGTGGCACCTGGAATGCTCGTAATGCAGAATTTAAGCCACTCCCACATAGTGACGCAGAACTTGACAATAGAGTAAAAGGCCTTACAGACTGAATCTCTGAGAAATGGAAACCTAGAGCAGACTGGACTTGCATTAATCAATGCATACAGCAAGAAAATGAAGCAGTAGATGGGTACTATGCCAGATTATTAGAGTGCTTTAACAATCATAGTGGCATGATAGTTCCCGAAAATCAAACAAATGATTCCCCGTATGAACAATTGAAAAACGCATTTTTAAAAGGTTGCATTGCACCTATTAGTAGCTTCATTACGAAGCATATGATAGATCATCGAACAAGTAGGTTACAAGCCTTACTTGAATATGCTAGACATGCTGAAATAGCAAAAAGAAAAAGAAAGCGCAAGTCTTCACTGCTGAAGACGGAGCTGAAGTTTATGTATTACAGTCTGGTAAAAAGGGTAAGAAAAATGCACAGGGAAATAAACAGTCTGACAAATGGTCAGAGGACTTTGAAGAAAGGAAAAAGAGAGGTGAATGCTTTAAGTGCGGGAAGAAAGGACATCTAGCTAGGGATTGCAAACAAAATAAGAAGGTAACCACAGAGGATAAGGGAGATGAGGACTGACTATATGATGATGAAGATACACCATACTAGAGTCAGAAATCATCAGGAAAAGGCAATAAAGAGAGGACAAATGTAAATGTGATAGAAGGAGTAGAGGAAGTGCAAGTAGACATGGAGAATGAAGAAAATGAGATTTTAGACTTAGCATTATTGAGCCTAGAGCTCTACCTAGCAGACATAAAACCGGAAGTTACACTTCTGGTGGAGGGGAAGGAAGTTAAATTCCTGTGTGATTCAGGAGCATCACGGACTATGATACACCCCTCCAAGTTACCGGAACATTCAGAATCACCTGATTATATATTAGTGAAAGCTGCAAAAACTATACCGGGAACCACTTTCCCATGATATAGCAATAACTGACCCTGTTTCAGGGATGACTCAAAGGAGTAAAATTGTTGTTTCTGAAAAATGCCCAGTGAACCTATTAGGTAGGGACATTATGCAGATATTTGGCATAGCAGTAGTTCCGACTATGCAGGGTATGGAGGCGCAGCGACAAATGGATACTTTTTTGGTGCGACCGGAGGGTGAAACTTTTTACTGGTACAGCCAGGACTTAGTTACGACTGGTCCAGGGGCAGTGACCGAGGAACTGATGAACGTAGCCATCAGTAAATCCCCCTCCCTTGACACTGACAGACAGCATTTGTTACATTGTACTCTGTATTACTGTAGCACACCAGGACCTGATAAGGAATATGAGCAAGAATTGTTCAGAAATCGTGCAAACAGATTAGTGTTACGTAATCTATACTGGGATACTGAGGGAAACAGTGTTGTTAGCTGTTCATTACCTCAAGAATTCCTTGCACTATACAAATCTAATCAATTACCACATGTCAGTTTAACTAAGAACAAAAATGCAAAATGGGCAGACCTAGGAGAAAAGGTAACAAGATGGGAAAAGCAAACTGAATTAGAATTATCAGAACAGGGAATACAGAAACAGAGACTGAATTGGTTAACACAGGCACATCCAGCTGTACACTTGCAGTCTAGCGAGGACAGCTGATTGGCATTTTTTTAGAAGAAGAAGAAAAACCCTTATGTGACATACCAGACATTCTTTGGTCATTAGGCAAGTCAGATGTAGGACTTATTCGAACAGCAGGACCAGTTATTATTACGCCAAAGTCAGCATTCAGACCACAGAAGAGACAATATCCTTTAAGAAAGGATGCAGAAATAGGAATCAAACCTATAATAGCAGCATTACTTAAGGAAGGAGTACTGGTAGAATCTCCTGATTCACCATGTAATACACCCCTATTTCCTGTTAAAAAGGCAAATGGGGAATGGCATATGGTTCAGGACTTACAAGCTGTAAATAATGCAGTAAAACCTAGAGCACCTATGGTGCCAGATCCACACACTTTGTTAAATGATTTGAAACCTCACCAGAAATATTTCTCTGTGGTAGATATCAGCAATGCTTTTTTTTCAATACCTATACATCCTGATAGCCAATATTGGTTTGCATTTACATTTCAGGGAAAGAGGTATACCTATACTCGACTACCACAGGGATATTGTGAGAGTCCAACAATATTTGCACAAGAAATGGCTAGTAATTTGGCGGGATTCACCCCACTGGGGGGTAGTCAAATTCTGCTTTATGTAGACGACATCTTGCTAACAGCCCCCACCCAGCAGCAATGCAGGGAGGATACCATAGCACTGTTACAATTCTTAGCAACACAGGGACACAAAGTAAACAAAAGCAAACTACAGCTTTGGAGAAAACAGGTTAGATACCTAGGATATGCAATATCCAAAGAAGGTAGAATATTAGATGAGGAAAGAAAGACAGCGATTTTACAAGCACCCAAACCAGCGACCAAGAAGGAAATGATGTCCTTCCTGGGAACAACTAACTTCTGCCGGAGTTGGATACCAAACTATGCTTTGGAATCTACTCCACTGACTGACCTAATATACAAAAAAATGATGGCAGCACAAGATTTATTACAATGGACACCTGAAGCAGAAATGCCTTTCTGCAGGTTGAAGCAATTAATAGCTTCTTCATTAGTCCTAGGACTACCAAACTATCATAAACGTATCTTTCAAACTGTAGACTGTAAGCAGGGATATATGACATCAGTATTGACACAACAACATGGGGATAAACAACACCCCATAGCTTACTATTCATCACAGTTAGACCCAGTGGCGCGATCCTTGCCCCACTGTGTACAAGCAGTAGGCGCAGCTGCAATGGCAGTACAGGCTTCGGCCTCAGTGGTGTTATTCCACCCTCTCACATTGAGAGTGCCTCATGCAGTTGCGATAATTTTACTGCAAGAAAAGGTAGCATATCTTTCTCTTGCTAGACACCTTTCCTGTATGACTATACTGTTGAGCCAACCTCATATGACAATTGAACGATGCACGACATTAAATCCATCAACTTTGCTCCCAACTCCTGCGGATGGCACACCACACAGTTGCCTGCAGGAAATTGAGCAGAAAACATTACCCAGACAAGATCTCAAGGATATTCCCTTGGATAAGGCCGAGGTGACATATTACGTGGACAGCTCATGCAAAAGGGGCCCTACAGGAAAAAACCTAGTGGGGTATGCAATAGTCACAGACACTGAAACCTTAGAAGCCCAATCCTTACCACATAACTTGTCTGCACAAGCAGCAGAATTGTTTGTCTTAACACGAGCCTGTACTTTAGCAAAAGACAAATGTGTAAACATATACACTGACAGTCAGTATGCTTTTTCTACTGTACATGTTTTTGCACAGCAGTGGAAAAATAGAGGGATGATAACATCTAGTGGTAAACCAATTAATCATGCGCACTTTATTTTAGAATTGTTAGAATCTATTCAATTACCTACTAAAGTAGCTATTTGCAAATGTGTAGCTCATACGAAACAGCAGGACAGAATTTCAAAAGGAAATGCAAGAGCTGATGCAGCTGCAAAACAAGCAGCTTCAGACTCAGAAACTTTACTTTTAGACGAGAAATTACAACCCTCTGAAATTTTAGATTTAGAAATGTTAAAAATTATGTAGACGCTTACCACAAAAGCAGAAAAACAAAAATGGGAAAGACAAGGAGCAATCCTTGAAAATGGGCTGTACATCTCCAAAGAGAAAAAAACAATTTTGCCGTCTAATTTGTTTAGATATGCAGCTTTGTTGAGCCATGGGCAGTGCCATGTCTCCACAGGGGGGATGGTACAGTTAGTAAACCGAATATTCCAAACATATGGATTCAAAAATTACACAAAAATTTTGTGCGGCATGTCATATTTGTAACAAACATCATGCACAAGGGGCATTAAAACCTAAACAAGGAAGTTTTCCTACACCGCCATATCCGTTTCATACTATTTGTATGGATTTTATAGAACTGAACAAATGTGATAACAAAAAGTACTGCCTTGTCATTGTAGATATGTTTTCTAGATGGGTGGAAGCTTTTCCGACCAAGAATCCGGATGCAACAACAGTGGCGAAAGCCCTTATAAAAGAGATTATTCCTAGATTTGGCATACCGAAGAGAATTTAGTGACAATGGTACACATTTTGTGAATCAAACCATACAACAGTTGGGACGATTCTTTGGGATTTCCCTGAAGAACCATTGTGCTTATCACCCTCAGTCTGCAGGACTGGTGGAGAGGCACAATGGAGTCCTTAAGAACAAACTTAGAAAGTTAGTCAGTGAAACACAGAAGAACTGGGTGCACTATCTGCCTCTGGCGCTGCTGAGTATGCGAACGGTTCCAAATGCAAAGGGTTTGTCTCCTTTTGAAATGGTGTTTGGGAGGGCATATTATGTACCTCAGTGGAAAGCTCTCATGCCTGCAGACCAGGAGGCTGATAGTTCGCTAGCTAGTTATATGAGGAAACTGTTAACAAATAAATCTCTTTTGCAGTTTAATTCTTTTTCAGATAAAGAACAGACCAGACCATTGGAAGCGATTCTAGCCCCGGGGTCCTGGATCTGGGTGAAGGTCACAAAGAGGAAGAATTGGGCAAGCCCGAAGTGGGAAGGACCGTACCAGGTGCTGTTGGCCACGCCTACTGCGGTCAGAATAGCCGAGAGGACTTCTTGGATTCATTTAACGCATTGTAAACTGGTAAAGAACTTTCAACTTGATAAAAACATTGCAACTGTTACGCAACAAGAACAAAATGGCCAAAGACAGAAATTCAGACCAACCTCAAAAATGTTGCATAATCATATTATTGAGCGTACACTTGTTGACTGTTCTTTTGACAATTCGCTTTTTGTTGTGGTTTTTTTCATTTCTCAACCACACAAGTAAAACTGGATAAACATGATGAAACATCCATAGACTGGCATCCAAACTTTAACACATACCTATCAATTAAACATGTATATGCTGAGACTATGAACATTTCAAACTGCTGGGTTTGTACAGCTATACCAACAGCATATGGAGGACTACTAATGTCCGCTGTTCCTTTAGGGATCAATGAGACTTGGGAAAATTTACTTTTTGACACAGGAACTGTGAGATCACAGGATAAAATAGCATTGTATTTACCTGTTACACAAAAGGAGATTATGTGTTTTTTTTTCAAAAATGATACTCTCCAGGTGGGTTGGAGTAACTGTAACATAACAATATCTTATAAATGTTATATTAAGACTAAAACTGGGGGTACCATTTGCAATACTAACTATGATTCATATTTGAACTCAATGAAAATGACATTGAATGAAGTACAAAGAAATTCTGTTTTGATTAAACAATTGTCAATCATAGATAAGAAAATGTTTCATGCAGGGCTAGTGCGTATTAGCACTAAAGTTGAAAACTGTTATTTTGTGTGTGGGAAAAAGGCATACAAATGGCTACCTGAGAATTGGTCCGGCAGTTGTTTTTTGGGCTACCTGGTTCCGGCCATACGACACACTGCGGAATTACCTCTGGGTAAAATACGGAACATGAGAGATGTTTCCAAGAAAACCAAAGATCCAATCGAGAAACCTGTGAATCCAGTAGGGCGAGTTGAAGCAGGTTGGAAAGACCATAATTCCGTGAAGGACAAAGACAAATTGACTCATATGGACTTGAGTGACAGTGTTATATCTTGGGCAGGTATACTCCCAGCGTATGGTGCAGTCAAATCGATTTGGGAGCTGAGAAAACTGTCAAAACTTCTCGAAGTAATGAGTAATGCAACTTTTTCTGCTCTTGAATTAGTGACTGATTAACTGAATGCCATGAGAACTGGTGTGTTGCAAAATCGGATGGCTCTTGACTTCACCCTAGCGGCGAGAGGTGGTACATGCGTGCTTATCAAAGAGGAATGCTGTGCATATATTCCAGATAATAAGCATGAAATTAATAACCATCTGGAGGTGATTCAGCAGGTGTCGGCCATGACCAAACCAGGCCCAAACCCTCTGATGGATTTTTTCCAGAATCTGTTTGGGGGTGGGGTTCCATCCTAATGTATATTCTGATTGCCATTTGTGTGGGTTTACTCCTATTAGGAGCATGTGTTTGTTGTGGAATCCCCTGCATGAAAAGATTAATTAAAGATTTTATAGATATGTCTGTCTCTGAAACCTTGTATCAAGACATTGAACTTGAGGAATTGGTTCCAAATGAAATTCTCCTTGAAGTCTAAACCGAATGACTCTCTTAACTGCAAATCCTAAGTGGAAGAGGTTAGGAGAAGAAATAAGACTGTTTTCACTTCTGAGAATAGAATAAAAAGTATTAACAGGGGGAAAATGTTAGAAGAATATGTATTCATGTATATGTTTAGTGCTTATTAAGAAATAAGAAAGATATAATGCATTTTATTCTATTAATGTTATGACAAGAAAAATGAATTCATATGAAACTGCAAGAAGCTTTTGGAAACTGCAGTGTGCCTTTTTTGCAAGTTGGCCTCTGACCCCAGCAGTTGCTAGCTCAGCAAGAATTGATGTTTATGCTTCTCACAAGTGATTATCTGCTGGGTCAGGAAACTAAATGTGTGAAATAATGAGAATCTTCTGCTCTTTCCTGCTTGAGCAATCAACCTTGTATATGTTGCTAGATAACGCACCAGCTGCAAGGAAGAAGTGATAACTTGTAACAAAAGAAATGTATTGAGAACTGTATCTGCTGTTATGTTCGAATTAGCTCAGAACCTTGAGTGGCAACTTTTGTAAAAGGGTATTATAACTAACCAGGAGGCTAGCAAGGCCACGTTGTTTACCAGAAAAACCTTTTAAGCAAAATGTAGTATCAGCATTTTAGATTAATAGAATATTGTAAGCTAAAGTGATGTAAAACTCCTTGTGACTGACTACGTCAGCCTGGTGGGTTAATACTAGTGAGAAATATTATAAAAGTTGTGTTCTTCCTGTTTCATTCAGACAAAATTCTGTACTTGTATGTTTTTTGCCTCCTGGTGTACACTACTAAAGAACCTGAACCTCCTGTGTATTGATCTTTTTATTACAGTGTTTTTCATTTAACAGAAACAGTTTGTAGTTTCTGCAGTACAAGAAGCAGCAGAAGAACTTGTAGTAAGGAGTCATATGCACAAGATTCTGACATGATGGTGGATATGAAATAATGTACATGGATCACAGATGTGCCTTAAACAGTTAAAAGGACTGTACAACAAAAAATTTCATTTTCATTACACTGACACAATTTATTTATCTGACATATTTTGACCAGGATAGTCCGACTGGGCAGGAGCCCTTTTTCAGTGGAAGACCAGGGAGAAAAGCTCCAGAATACAACAAAACAAGATAATTTACAAAGAAAATGCAGTAAAATACAATAGTGAAACAACATATTGAAACATAAGCAAAAATTGACTTACTAGTTTGATATAAATAAGTGAATAACCTTTTTATCATATGTATAGTTAGAAGAAAAAAGAAAGAATAATTAAAGATAATATTAACAAGGGACAGAACATAGCTGGGATGGTCACAAATACATAACCAGATGGTATTTAGATGATGTTTGAGTATTTTTTTAAATTCATGGACTTTGCTAATATTTCGGAGAGACATGGGAAACTTGTTCCATTGGGTGGCAGGAGAATAGCTGTATAGATTTTGTCCAATTAATGTTTTAGGTCTGTGAATCTGTAATAAACATTGATCAGAGCTTCTAAGGGATCAAGGAGGGTAATAGAGAGAGATAAGAGTAGAGGTGCTAGGGCAAGAGGAGAGTTTGTTCAGGATAGAGTGGATGAAAAGAAGAGTTGATTAGGAAGCTCAAGCCATCTAAGAGTCCTTAGAGTAAGGCAGTGGTGAGATTTTGAAGGTAGATTTGCAGCGAATATGGCTACTTTGTTTAAGTAATTTCCAGTTTAGAGAGAAGTAAAGACTGTAAATTAGTAAGAAATTGAGAACAATAGAAAAGGTTGGGTAGCAAGTAAGCATGAGCAAGTGAAGCCCTAGAGTCAGGGGTGAGGAATTTTTTGTTTCTATATAGTAGGCCGAGCTTGTGGTGAGTTTTCTTAATACAGTGGTGAACATGCAGGTCAAAGTTAAGTTGTTTGTCTATGACTACACCAAGAAGCTTTGTATGAGTAGCAGCAGCAATGGTAGTGTTATTCAGTGAAGAGACGGTAAAAGATGATTGAAGGTGGTAGAAGGATTTCGGGAGAAACAGGAGGAGTTTTATTTTTTTGGAGTTGAATATGAGACGGTTGTTAGCCATGTTTCAGTGAGGATGAATGACTTTTGTGTGAGAGTAAGCAAGTCAGTAGGGTTATCAGCAATGGAAATTATAGTGGAGTCATCTGCATACTGAATGAGTGAGGACTGAGGACAGGATTGGTGTAGTTGATTGGTAAAGATATTAAAAAGAGGAGGACCTAAAACTAATCTCTGAGGAACACCCATTTTAATGGCAAGAAAAGGAGATAGGCCAGACAACCATTTGACAGATTGCTGCCTGTCAGTAAGATAACTGTTAAACCAAGAGATAGTTTCTGTAGACAGGTTAAGTTGGGATTATTTTGAGAGAAGGATGGAGTGGGAAAGTGTCAAAGTCTTTAGAAAGATCTAGAAAGAGACAGGACACTAGTTTACTGTTATCTCTGGCAAGGGAGATAAAGTTTGTAAAGGAGATGAGAGCAGTTGTGGTACTATGGTGGGGCGGAAGTCATGTTGGGCAGAGGAGATAAAATCACACTGAATGAGCTGGGCTAATAATTGTCTGTGAACATAATGTTCAAGCATTTTGGAGAGGGGAGAGAGAATGGATATAGGATGAAAATTACAAAGTTCTCTTGAATTCCCTCCCTTAGAGATTGGAATTATGTGGAATTTTTTCCAAATAGCAGGGACAATAGATTCCCTAATGGAACAATATACAAGGATGGAGACTGAATATGCTATAGATTTGGCTGCATTCTTTAGGAAGAGAGGTGGAAATTTATCAGCTGATGGGGAACATGGTTTTAGTTTAAGAAGTTTTTTTAAATGTAGCTGACAGGAACAGGTTTCAGTGAAAAAGGTGAGCTGTGTAGTAGAGGGGGGTAGGGAGTGACAGACTGGGTGTATATGAAGTCTGCATAATAGAACTGATGGAATCAATGAAGAATGGATTAAAGATAGTTGCAGTTTCGAGGGGATTATTATTGGGGGAAGGGTGAGGTATAGAGGGATGGACTGGGTAAAGAATCTGATTAATAGCATTTCAAAACATTTTGGGGTCTCTGGGTGTAGTACTTAGATTTTTGTGGTGGAAGTTCTTTTTGTCATTGATAATGTGTTTTTTAGTCAGGTTTCAGAGTTCCCTATATTGTAGGAGGCTGTCTGGAGATTTACATCTGGTACAATGTTTCCACGCATTATCTCTTTTGTTTAGTAATATTAGAGAGCCAAGGGGAATGCTGAGATTTTACTCTGACCATTCTGCGTGGGGCAAGAGAATTAAGTGTGTTAAGGAAGATGGAGTTAAATTTATGTACTGCTTCATCCAAAGGTAGAGTAAATAAGAAGGACCGATCTATAGCAAGGAGAGAGTTGTTAAAAATCTCAGAGTTAAAGTTAGTTAGCTTACGGCATTCTTTACATTTGTGAGGTCTGCAGTAATGGGAGGAGAATCTTTGGATGCAAATTGGACTATGATCACTTATGGAATCTGGTAGTGATATAGGTGAGGATTAGAAACAAGAGTCCAGTCAATAAAAGAACTTGAATTAGTCTGTTTATGGTGAAAAGTGGGGGAAGAGATAAGTTGAGTAAACCCATACAAGTTAATGCTGGAAGTGGGGGAGTTGGAACAAATAGCCAATTGATATTAACATTGCCTAGTACTATAGTCTCATTGGTTATATTGTCAGACATCCAGTGGAGAATCTGTTCCAACAGTGGTATGTTATCTCCTGGGGGTATATTGATGGCAGCTATTGTTGGGGTATTGTGAATGTTGGCTTTAAAATTAAACATAATGAGTTCTGTTGGGTGAAAAGAAGGAAGAAGACTGTAAGGAGGGGTTAAGGTAAGGTGGTTAGAGTACAGTAAGCAATGGCAACACCTCCTCCTTTTTTATGCGTTGTAACCTGGGGGAAGACATTCATTTTCTGTGTTGTGAGGTGTCAGCCAAGTCTCAAAGAGTGCAACTATGTTAGGAGAATATTCAAAATATCCTTACAAGCTAAGAAAAAAGAAATAGAGGCAAACGATAATATAAATAGGAGAATATAACAGTAAAATGTCAGTTTCTGTATCAGTAAAAGTTAGAGACTGTGGATGTTCAGAAAAAGAAATGTAATATACAAGCTGTATATGATATAAAACAAAAATATAGAGGAGTATTACTATCAGAAGAAAACAATAGTTTAAGACAACTTTAGGGAGAAAGTAAATAAAAAAAAAACAGGAGAAAGTCAAAGAAGAAGGAAAGTCTTAATAGAGAACAGGAGAGGAAAGGATATGAAAGCAGTAAGAGGGCTAAGCTAAGACAGCATGTGCAGTTAGTTACTTCAAACAGGACAAATTCTAGAGATAAAAGTCTTTAGAAGAAAAAAGGGAGAGGGACAAAACAGCAGAAAGTGTATGGGAAGCTGAAACCATCAGGTGAAATGCAGAGATGCAGCTACAAACAACAGTGTATCCAATCATAATTTGAAAGAGTGACCTTAAAATAAGCCAAGGCACTTGAAGCAGGGTATTCCAAAGACAAAGAGCAGGTTTGTCACATGTTGCACAGGCAGGTCAGGAGATTTGTAATAGGGGAATGGAGAAGAGTACTACCTCAATTACATTGCAAACATTAAGGAGGGGTGGTAAGGAAGAACAGCATAAACATAATAGTCGTTAAACCTGGATTTACAATCTAGGCAAGATGATAGTGTAATACTATGTATCCTACCAAAAGTCATCAGAAGGTTACATTAAAATACACACAAAAGGAGCCCGCTGCACTCACAGTGCTAAACACCAGAAAGATGTTAGGGCGCTGTAGATGTACCATCACATAAAACTCTCTCACCTACTTAAAACGGCTCCTTGATGATGATGTTGTGGGGGTAGTAATGCAGTGTTCTTATGGTTTGTTTGGTAGGAAACAGTCTTGTATGCATATGTTTGCAATACTTCTTTTGCATGGGCAATCATGAGCAGCCACAGCACAGATACTGGTTCAGTAATTGTGACAGACTGGGAACTCTGAAGCTTCTGTGTAAACCCATTGTTATATCTTGCAGAAATACTGTGTGTAATGTGACGACAACCTTTCATCTTTTTATCTTTCATTTGTTAACCAAGCATGCAGCTGTTCCACAGAGCATTTTTCAGTCATGGCGCAGGTCACAACGTAGCTAGAGATGCATTGTTTTAAGGAGGTGCCAGGGGACTGGAGTGCTCAGGGGAAAAACATACAGATATGAGAACAAATGATAATTCCTCACAGAGAGAAGCTAAAGTCAGAAATGGGCACAGCACCATGAAATCGTAAGGTACAGATTTTTCCAGTTTTCTGTCATATGCTACCCATTAGAGTTGCAAACAGCATTATGTAAGCTCTTTCTAATGTATTCATATCCCTTTATGTGTAACAAATTTATTTCATGACATTTCAAAATAGTGACTCTAAAATGTACTAAATATGGCAAATTACAGCACAGACAGAACAGTTTAACATTACAAAGATATGCAAGCCCAGATTTAGAATGCAACTGTCATGAAAGGACTGTTCCTTCTGGTGTTATAATTCAGTATTTTCTATCACATGGTGCTAACCTGTCAAAGTGGAAAATAGCCCTGCAAGTGCCCAGTTATATACAAATTAAGATACCTGCAGCACAACTCACCTTCATGATCATTTCAAATGTAAACACTCCAGTAAACACATAGTCAAAATACTTCAGAACCTGTAAATGAAAAAAGATGCATTAGTTTGTCTGTAGTATGGCTCAACTGACATGTTGTTACAAGGAAAAAAAGAGGAAATATAACACATACATACAAATCTTTCAAGCACGGACATTAAAGCCCTTCTACCTTGCCAATATGCCAAAACACTTGTTCCCATAATAAATGTCCAGGCTGTTATTAAAATATCTAAACTAGTACTTGCTTTAATGTAATTTGGTAGTCTGTTCCAAGCATCAGCTACTCTGTCAGAGAACCAATTGGTACACTTCTCATTCCTATAGAATTTTCTACATAGGTTATCTGATGATTTTCTAGTACTTTTTGAGAACCCCAAACATTCCCAGAGGTAGTTTTCCCTAAATACCCTATATACCTGAATAAGATCTCCTCTTAAATATCTGTAAGAGACACTGCACAAGTTCAGATATTTTAGTATTTCATAATAACTTAGATTTTCACATCCATGGATGCCCTTAGTATATTTCTGCTGTACTCTTTCCAGTTTATTCATGCTTGTTTTCCTATAGGGTTTCCATATTGTTATTCCATACTCAAGTTTGGGTCTAATGTAACTAACAAACAATGACTTCATTATGTTTGATTTCCTAGACTTTATAAATCTTTTTATACAACCTATAGTTCTATAACTATCATTAGCCAATTAGTTGATATGATTAGAGAAACTGATAGCTGAATCTACCCATATACCCAGCTCCTTAAATGAGTCTACAGTTTCAATCACTGTGTGCTGTATTAAATAGTCACCTTTCAGTTTATGTCTCCCAAATTTCATATGCTTAGTTTTTGATGTATTTATCAACATATTATTCCCCTGTGCCCAAATGGTCAATTTAGTCAAATTATTTCGCAGACATGCCTTATCTGTAACACTTGTAATCAGTTTACCCAATTTCAGGTCATCGGCATACAGACTGTAGAACACCTCAGATGAAAATGTAAGGTCTGAAAGATACAATCTAAACAAGTAAGGACCTAGTACAGAGCCCTGTGGGACACCTTGACTGTAACCAAGGATTTCACCTGTCCAGCTGGTGTGTGATACTTGCCATGTCCTGTTTGTAAGCCAAGCAGCTATCCATCTTATCAACAGTACATCAATACCTAGTTGTACTAATTTATTGATCAGTGTTTTGTGCATGACCCTGTCAAATGCTGAAGTTAAATCTATATAAATCACATCACAGCACGATTTTTCATTCATAGCTGTTATTATATTGTTATAGAACATCATGTTACAGGTGGTAATAGATCATTTTTCAACATATGCATGCTGATATATGGTTTGAAGTCCCAACCTATCCAGTTCTGACAACTTATCCAGTATTACCTTCTCCATTATTGTTCCACAACATGAAAGTAGACTTAAGGGTCTATATGATTCTGGGTTTGTCCTACTCCCCCCTTTCCCTTAAAGACAGGTTTAATATGTGCATGTCTCGAATCTATTTATATGACCTACTGAATAATAAATGTAATGGAAGTGTAAGTTCTTGCTTAAATGTTCTCAGGTCATTGTTACTTACTCCGTCTCCTCCCTGCACTTTGTTTGCACAGTTCTTTTTCAATATCATCTAATTTGATTCCAGTATCTGGGGTTACCTGGATGTCACTAGGACAACTTACCACACCTTTTGCGGAGCCAAACTGTTTTGCATAAGATTTTGTAAATATATCTATATGTTGTTTCTGAGAAAAAATTTTAGAATCTGCACAAAGTTTATCAATTTGTGTATCTTTGCTCCTTCCACATCTTATGTATCTATAAAAAGGTTTCCTATTATGTTCAATACCTTTATATAAATTTTCTTCAAATTTTTCTTGATCTTGTCTAACACTATGGTTAATCTGTTTGTCCAGCTTGTTTATTTCAGTTTTCAAAGTTGTAGTTCGACCTCTCTTCCATTTCTTATATTATTGTCTCTCACCTTAATCAGGTATCTTGTTCTTATGGAAATATAAACCCCTGATGTTGCGTGCCTAGATCCTGATGTTAAACATTTTTTTTTACTTTTTGCACTCAAACCATTTCTCTCTCAAACCTTTCCACATTCCATCTGCAGTTTTTCCACTGAACACCACTCCAGTTAGTTTTATATAGTAACTGTTTTGCTTCCCTATAATCAGTAATTAACCTTCTGTGCATTGGCTTAGATTTCAGTTTGGCAGAATTATCTAGCAACAAATTAACCTTTATGACCCCATGATCACTGCACATCAATGGTGGTAAAACTTGACTTGAAGTTACAGTAATTTCTTTGGGAACACATACAATATCTAGTATATTCTGTCCCCTGGTAGTTTATTTTTAAAATCTGAAGCATTTGTTGTTCCTGAATATACTCTGTGAATAATTTTTTTTACTAACATTGTTGAATCAATATTATTCCAGTCTGTTTCTGGTAAATTTAAGTCCCCAGCTAATATTATTCTTCCCTCCTGTGTTTCATGTAAGAAATGTATGAATTCCTCTCAGTCATCTGCACTTGACTTTGGTGGTCTGTATACTCCAACAATTGTTGTACGTTCCAGGGTTATCTTTATTGTCACATTTACACAGTCTATAGTACTGGTGTTATCAATGAACATGTAATAATCACAAGTCTCACAGCTATCTTTAATCCCTATCATAACACCTCCACCTGATTTTTTTGTTAGAATGTCTGTTACAGTAAAAACGTTTATACCCTGACAGAACTGGTTTCCAGTCATTGTTCTTTAACCATGTTTCACAAACTATAACAGCAATCTTGTGGGAACGTAGCAAATTTTCTAATAAAAAAACTTTATTATTAATGATTTTAGCATTAACAATCATTAGAGATGCATCAAATGTTACTATCTTTGAACTGTTACATTTTTGACCTGGCAAAAATCCTGGCTAGTGTTTGTCAAATATTGCAAAATATCTGCTGCAAAAATTCTCTTCCCTGATCTAGACAAATGCACACCATCCTGTCTGAACACGTGTGCCCAAAAGACGGCTTGGATTCTCTACACATTTCCATTGTTTAAAACAAGACATTTTTTCCATGTAGGTGTTTATCCAAAAAATCTTTTCATTCACAGTGACCTGACTATCCTTTCTATAGGTGATTTGTGAAAAAATATGTCCTAACACCAGTACAAGCTATACTATCTAGGAGGGCTGTCAGTTCCTGACTAACAGTCAGAAAATCTTTGTTGGTGACATCATTTGTACCAACATGAATAAAAACAGATCCATACTTCCTTACATTAAGGCATTCCAAGGCTTGTTTCACATCTTCTATTTTTGCTCCTGGCAAGCATTACACTACTCAATGTTCATTATCATCTCTGTAAATATAAGTACTGGTTCCTCTAATAACCGAATCTCCAATTACAAGAATCTTTGCTGACCATCTCTGAAGAGATGGCCACATATATTTCCTTA
>NC_056750.1:678103298-678123298 GCF_019279795.1 Protopterus annectens | reverse complement strand
GTCTCGCGCCGAGAGAAGTAGATGCCTTGTTGGGGCGGTAAGGAGCCAGTCGTCCAGGTAGGGAAAGACCTGCACCCCTGAAGCCTCAGGTGGGCCGCTACCACTGCTAGTACTTTGGTAAACACCCTGGGGCTGTGGTGAGACCAAAGGGAAGGACCCGGAACTGGTAGTGACTGGCTCCCAGCCGGAAGCGGAGAAACCTCCTGGAGCGTCTGTCCATTAGGATGTGGTAGTACGCGTCCTTGAGATCTATCGAGCACATCCAGTGGCCTTCTCCCAGAAGGGGGAGAATAGATTGTAGAGTGACCATTCGGAATTTTTCTTTGGGGACTGCCAGATTCAGGAGAGAGAGGTCTAGGATTGGTCTTAGTTCCCCCGTCTTTTGGCACTAAAAGAACCTGGAGTAGAACCCTGATCCGATCTGGTCTGGGGAACGGGCTGGATGGCTCTTTTCTCTAGCAGATGGCCAATTTCTGCCAAAGCGGCCTCCCTTTGACCGGGTGGTACGTCTGGGAGGGACTTCATCTTTGGAAGGTGAAGGAAAGGAATGCGATATCCCTGGATATGATTTGGAGAACCCAGCGGTCCGATGTTATGGACTCCCATGCCGCTAGGTGCCCGAACGTCCCCGACTGCCTCCAGAGTAGAGCAGTCGGGCAACCCTCAGGGTTGCTGCGCGGCCGTTCAGAGAAAGGTTCCCTGGACCCGAAGTTTCTGGGAGCCCCTCTGCCTCTAGGGCGGCGTCCTCCCTGTCCTCCTCTGCCACGGAAGGACTGGTTGTCCGGAGCAGGCTGGGACTGCTGCGACTTCGGAACCACATCTTCTTCTGACCCTTTTGGTTCCTAGAATAGGGCCTCTGGGGTGCAGAGAAGCGGATTCCGACGGCAGACAGCGTCTTCCGTCCTTCTCGCTCTGGGTCAACGTCGCGAACGGTCTTGCCAAACAGAGCAGAACCATCAAAGGGGCGTTAAACGACGCCTTGAAGGGCTCAGAAAAATGCAGTGGCGGAGCCAGGCCTGACGTCTAGTGACCAGTCCTGTCCCGCAGCTCTAGCGGCGCCCTCCGTAGCATGGGAGAGTAGCCGCATAGAAGTATTTGTGACTGACCTAAGAGTGGCCATTTTGGTGGAGTGCAGAGCTCTGTCCTCCTCCGAAATGGACTCAGGGGATGCAGCGTGCTCTTAATAAGGTCTCGCTGCATCCGAATAACATGTGCCAAATAGTTCAGCGCCCTTACCGAAAAGGTCGCCGAACTGAACATCCGCTTCCCCAAGCGGTCCATCATCCGAGACTCCTTGCTCGGTGGGTGGACTGAGGGACTCTCCTGAGCCAGTTCCCTCTTTGTGGCCGCCATCAACATGGCATCTACAGGAGGCCCCTTACTCCAATGGGTCCTGTCAGAAGGCGGGCTAAGGATTTTATCAGGTCTTTTGGGAATTGGCTCCACGGTGTCCGGTTCCTTCCACGCCCTGGTGGTAATAAGGTCCACCAGGGGGTCGGCAGGGGGACACCCAAGAGGTAGACGGGCCCGCTTGAATGCCTCCAAGAACACGGACTCGTCCGAGGAAGACTTGGGGCAGACCACCCCCTGATACGGAGCATTTCCATGATGTCTCGAAGGAGACATCCTCGGGGTGACCGTGGGGAGCCTTCCCTTCCTCCAAGTCCGTGTCTTCAGTGAGAGACTCAGGAGTCAATGTGCCTCCTTTTGCACGTATGCTTGCGAGGAGCCTCCTCTGGGGGGCTGTCAGAGGAGTCCTCGCAAGCAGCAATTTGCTCCATGGGAGCAACTTGGGGCACAGAAACGGGCTGTCCCAGGGGCCAGATGGTGGAAGCCTGGCCCAGTGCAGAGGGAGCGCGGAGCCGAAGCAAGTGCCGGGGTCCGGAGACCCTCAACAGAGCCCTCTCCACTACATCAAAAGCCGAAGGGGAGCCGACCTCGACCAAAGGATCCGACAATCGGCTCCCCCTCGGATCCGAAGAGTGGATCGGAGCCGGCGCCGAAGCACTCGGATCCGGCGGCACAGTGCGCTCCGACACAGACGGCGCCGAAGGAGCACTGATCCCCCCGGATCCGAAGCTCGGATCCAGGCTCCGAGAGATCGGGTCCGACGCACTCGAGGGCATGGTCGGATCCGAAGTACCAAGTACTATCGGCTCCGACCTCCCCGCTCGGCTGCTCGGCTCCAGTTGCTCGAACCCGGAAGCGGGTCGGAGAAGGAGCAATAGGCTTGAAAAAAGGTGTTGAGCTCCCCCCCGGTTGGAGGGGAGGCAAGAGCACTCCCATCTGCATCTGGGCCTGGATGAACCTTCGCATCATCCGGTCCAGATCAGCATCCGAAAGGCTATGGGTAGATCTCGACGAGGCTACCGAGGTAGGCCTGGAATGCCTCCTCGATAGCCTCGCCGGAGATCGGGTCTCCTCCTCCTCAGGACCCGGTGAGAAGCACACAGGTGACCGGAGCCGAGAAGGAGGAGACCGCTCAACAGTGAAACCGGGAGAAGCCGGCTTGGCTGGCGGGGCCGAAACAGAGGTCTCGGCCCGCCGCTTGTGGTGCTTCTCCTCCGGTCCTTTTTAGATGCATCCCTCTCCTGTCCTGAAGCGGGAGTTTGAGTCCCAGGAGCAGGAGGGGGTGCTACAGGGGGAACAGCTGCAGCCGCAGGAGTCCCCGAAGGAGCGGGGGTCGGAGCCGAGTCCGGCGGTAAAAGACCCGCCAAGACCAGCTTGGACCTCCGCTCCCTCAGTGCCCTGGGGTTGAACCCTGCACAAATGGAACAACCAGATGTGAGGTGTTCAACCCCAAGATACTTAACACACCGAGTGTGGCCATCAGCCGGTGAGAGCTTATGGCCACACTCGGAGCATTTAGAGAAAATTGACTTAGGCTGATCAGCCATAGTCAAAAATTAACCAAAAGTTACAGAAGTAACTTAAAACAATAAAACAATAAAGAAGCACACAGGCCTCACACACACTCTACGTACCAGCGAGGGGAGGGGATAAAATATACTACTGAAAATTAAATTAAACTAAAAACAGTCAATAAAAATAGGAAACCTACAACTTTCACACAAAAAAGTTTAAAGAAAGCAAAAATATTCTATTCTTGTACAAGAAAAAATCCACTTAGCTGAGAGCTATGAGAACCACATCCAGTTACCAGCGCGGCAAACAAGATCTGAGGTCATGAGGGTAGAGCAGGGCATTATGGGTGAGGGGAGGAGCTGAGAGCTTGGATCCATAGCTGGAAACTATGCCGGTTCGGATCCGATATCGGATCCATAACCCACAGGTTGCAGACAAATGAATATCCTACTTCAGATATACTGTTTTAAGATTTTTTTTTTTTTTTTATGGAACAGCGATTTCTTTCCCTGGGGAAAAAAATCGCTGTTCCGAGTGTTCAGGATTGCAAGCTTTCACTGAAATAGGGTCGCTGAATCAGCATTCGCTTTTTTAAGAGTTAGCTGATTCAATATAGACCCTACACATGTGTATATATATATATATATATATATATATATATATATATATATATATGATAGGTTTATCAAAATTTAGATCTGCACTTACGTGAAGCTGGGAAGGTCGAAAGGCTCTTTTCAGGTTTTCGTAATGCTGATGCGGAAATGTTTGACTCCACATCAGTGAATGGTAGTGTGCATTCGCTTATGTGGAATTGAATGATAACAGATCGCATTACAGTGAGGATCAGGAAATGTGCCCTTTTTCACTGTAATGCGATCTCAGAGTTGGAATATATAATATGCAGGGGGTGTGGGTGGTTCGTGGGGGCTTGCCCCCCTGCAAAAACATTACCGGTAACATGGACTTTCAACATTTGTACTTCTGGTGTTCAAATGTTGATTCCATGTTACCATTTCTATATTTTGGCAATTCAATATTACCAATTTCAGCAAACTGGTTTGATCAAAAGGTGGAAAATTATTTCGATAGTAATTATACATATATATATATATATATATATATATATATATATATATATATATATGTGTGTGTGTATATATATATATATATATATATATATATACATAGATATATATATATATATATATATATATATATATCTATCAGCTTTGAGCCACTTGCTGCACAAACAGAAACCAAACTGGCAGGGTCTGTCATTGATATTTTTCTCAGTGGAAAACTATGACTGATAACTTTTAACTCGATGTAGTTGAAACCTTGTTCAGTTTATGCTGGATCATGAATAGGGAAGCCTCAAATCTATCTGTTACCTGATGTTTTTTCTCCACACTTCTAGTTCATTGCTTGTGCCTGTTGTTGAAGCCTTCAGAAGCAAGACCATAAAACAAAAGTTTGCTATTTTTAAATTCATGGAAACATAAAACAATGCAAAATTTGTGCAGTCAAGTCACTGACTAAGTACTTCATATTAAAATAACTGTCCCCTACCCTCAACTCCTTCACATTTAACCCTTCCTTTTTTTCAGAACGTTGGCTATTCAGTAGAGTAAACCTAAGTACTGTGGTACTGATTAAGATGTTTTTTTGGTCCTCTGTTGTCCCATATCATTTACATTTTATGTTTTAGATGCATGTTTTCCTGAAGTAAACTGCAGACCTAATAACTTTTAAAGTTTTCTGCTGTCACTTTTAGTTTTTACTTTAAAACTGATATACTAATGATTTTCATCTTGTTATCTTTCATTTTTAATACATGCAGAATCATCATTTGCAATTCTGATGCTACTTAATCTGCCACATAAGCTGTCAGGCGCCCTTTCATTTGCTGCATTAACTTTTAAGCAGACTCATCAGTTTTGAGACTTCTAAATGAGCTGCTACCTCTCCATTATAATGACATGACTGCTGTTATCTTTGTTAGCTTGTAGTTTCTGTTCCATTAACTATTTGCAAGTCACTAATCTAGGGTACATGCACACTGATCATTCTTGCATGCCATCATGTTCCATCGTAGTTTCAAAAGTTAAGGGTAATATGTTGTTGCCTCTGTATTTACACTGCTGGCTTTGATGAAGAGCCTAGTGTTTTACAAGACAGAGTAAGGAAAAAGTGATTTTCTGCAGAAATAATGTATGCAGCCATGGTCCAACTCCCCTGAGCTTACAAAATCACAGTCCACAACCACGTGACGTGAGTAACAGTTTGCCTACCTCTGTATTTAAACTGAATTTAAGAGTTTTATTAGTCCAGCTGAAGTAAAAATATAAGTCCATGAGTAGTACACAAGTACAGTATATGCTGAATATTTTACAGCCACTTTGTACCTAGATTGTCATTTTTTTACTCAGAATTTACTTTGTCTACAAAGGCCTTTACACTGAATTGTTATTGTGGAAAGTGCTGGTTAAATAAAATAAATATGAGCACTTTTTCCCCAGAGAGTTTTAGATTGCTACTGAAGTACAGACAAAAAAAATCAGGCAAGAGCTTCACAACACAGGCAGTCTGCAAAATGCTGTCAATATTCAGAATGAAATTTCTTAGTGGAATTTCATGTGGTGCAGTCTAAAAGAAAAAGGCATGTCTGGTAGTGATTTAAACATTTGTTCTCCTTCTCTGAAGTTTAAATATTAGAAGTTTGTAGAAAATATTAAAATGAAGTCTGTTGCATGCAATATCCCTGCTTTTCGGCAAACAAAAATAAATTATTTCTTACTCCTATTAATACCAGGTTTTGAGGTAGTGATTCTGGGTCTGAGTAGTCTGATCAGTCGCCTGATGAGAACAGCTATTTAATTCCTTGAAAATATGAGTTTCATACCTTTCATTAAATTAATGACTGAACATGTTGAGAAAGAGTGGAAATGTCACGCTTCAAACAACTGCTTTAGAGATTTTTAAGGGTACTAATCCACAAGAATCTGTGAGTTTGGTCAGACCTCTCAACCAATCAGGGACACACTTGAATGAAATCAGGGAAACATCAAGAAAAAATCAGGGACAATCAGGGACACTTTTAAAATATTAGTGCTATTAAGTTGAAACATTGAGAGAATCAGAGCATATGAATTAATACACCTTTTCTGAAGTAAAAGAAGTGTATAACTCTTAATTATTGTCATTTATTCATTAAGTGTAATTCATCACCTCTCTGCCCAAAGTCATTAGTTTTAGGAGGGATTCAGAGGGACAGAGCTAAAATATGAGTCAAAATTAGGGACAATTGAGAGGTATGAGTTTGGTGGATAAACTCCTAACGCATGAGAATGTAGACGACTTTAAAAAGATTATGCTTGCACAATCTGAGATAAGGATTTACAGTTGCTGAAGTTGGTAACTAGTTATGTGATTAATGATAAATGTAAGCTCTTTCATTCAGGACTATCTTATTAAGCAGAGCTTTTGGAACTTTTAAAGACTGTAACCTACCTTGTTGACTTGCAACTTCAGAAATAGTCTTAGCAGATAGAGGAGTACCAAGGATTTTTTATCTGAACTGCTAGGTACTTTGAGACTTTGAAAACGCATATGCCAGGATCCCTAGAACACGTATTTGGGCAGTTGTGTGATGGTTTAAGTCTCTGAAACATTGATAGAATTAGTGCAGACTATGTACAAGAACCGATTGACACAAGTGCAAACAATGAATCCGACTCACTGGTTTTAAGCTCTAAGCCCACTACTGTTCATACTGGTGATGGACTGCATTAGCAAACAGGTTGGAGGAGACAGATCAACAAAGCTACTGTATTCAGACAATACAGCATTACAAGCAGACTCTGAATAGGAACTTCAGCAAAACAGTGGAATGGATTGCAAAACAAAGTATATGGGAGGAAACTGTGCATACAGACCACTGTCATGGCATCAAATGGGGGAATCAGAAGAAGCTTAAAACTGAGATACAGGGAAAATATGGAACAGGTTAACAGCTTCCTATATTTGCATGGGGTAGTTTGGAAGAATGAATAAGGAGGTCAAAGCCAGAATTAGAGGAAGGGTTGCAGCCAACTGGCAAATAGTGTCAGAGACAGTGTGTGACAATAAAATGCCAAATAAGCTAAAATATAAGGGCCACAAGACAGTGGAGTGACTTGTACTACTGTATGGTACAGAAACCTGGGCAGTGAATGCAGATTAGTTGTGAAAGCTAGAGGTCATGAAGATGAAGTGCCTGAGATGCACACTGTGGGTCAGACAAAGAAACAGTGCCATCGGAGCAGAAGTCAACACAGCTCCGGGTACAGAGAAGGTCAAACAGAACAGATTATGGTGGTTTGGGTACATGAGTTGAGGAAGATGTTTTGGGAGCGAAAGGAATAAGGCAAGAACAAACAAGTATGTGTAGAGAAGAGCTGTATGGATTGCATGAGAACAGACCTGCGATGGTCAGGCATGATTACTGAAATAGGTAAGCGAGTGGCATTGAAAAGTGAGAGGTGGTGACAAGTGAAGTGACACCCTTACCCCATGTAAAAAAAGGGAAGAATGTGGTTATGATAACAATGATGGCAAATGGGGGAGGGGTGATCTAGCAAAGCCTTCCACAAGAAATATTAGCCGGGCGGTTTTTGTGTCAGCCAATTCTGTATCAGTGTGTTTCACTGAATTACTCATCTTCAAAAGATGCTTAAACTTAATCTTCATAGTACCTAGAAAAAAATGATAACTATGCAGATAAAAATGAGAAAGACTTTTCCTAGATATGTCTAACCCTGCTTTTAAAAATTCTAAACCGTACGATGCCTTCAGCTTTAAGTTTGTGCTCACTTATCGTACTATAAATGAACAGTTCATTTTCCTGGTGCTGGAAGTTGTGGCAGATGATGCTGAAACATATCTATGTTGTTTTCCTATCACCCAGTTCCCCATTGACTGTATATCATTTTTCATTATCTTCTGGATTATTTTACCATCCTGGGACACACGATGGTAGTAGTATTGTAAAATTCTGTTACTGCACCCCCATTGTATGAGCTCTGTTCCCACACTCCTAATCTCTAAATATACTATTCAAGTGACTATGTGCTGTGATCATTCATGAGTATAAGGTGGTTCTGATTACTTCAAGTGCAAGCAATGGACTGCAATGCCTTAAATCACAGAAGTCATTTTCCTTCAGTTTAAGTATTTAAAGGATCTAAGGAATGGATTCATCACACAACTGACATAAAAAGCCAACTGTTTGCATGGGATTATATGGCCAGATGCTTCAGAAAGTTTAACCACTCATTATTTATGTTCCATTACAGTGGTAGCAGTCTGATTTCAAAGGGCCAATTTCAGGCATAGCCCAGTTGATTCCAATCACAATGTTCAAAGTTACGCAATGAGCAAAAAAGTAGAAGTTATAAAACAGACAACAGAATATACTACTACTTTTGAGTCAGTAGAATGAGATGAAACAGATGACTGAAGTAATGTTAACATGTCAGTTATGTAAAGTATAAAAGGAGAGAGGTGATTAGAGGGAGAGAGGGAGTAAAAGATGAAGAAAGGGGGGATGCAAGTTAATAGTTTGTCAGTAATGGTTGCAGCAAAATGTGGTGACCTTGACGAAGATAAAGCAAACAGGAGCCCCTGAACTTTAAATGATGTGACCTGTCTGATAGCACTGGCACTTGGCTTGATTATGCAGAAATATTTTTGAGATGAGGTGTGAGTTCAGAGAAAGTATCTTTTATGGGTGTTGGAAAATATTTCCATAAGTTTGTCCAAGAGAGCATGCTTAGGGCAATACAGTTTAGTTAATAATGTCAGTAGACTAGGGTCAGATTGTGAATGACTTATGAGATTGCAAGAGAAGGCTTTAGTGATTATTTTCTGTACAAGAGGTGAAAATAAGGGGTCTGCATCTATCAAACTAGTAGCCCAGGTGTATAGGCATATAAGACAACAGTTTCTAACTGGATAAATCTCTGTACATTGTTGTGTCATAATCCAAGGTATAAATACCCCCAGGGGTTAAAATAGTTCATTCTAGATGCATCTTGAAGGGATCGTGTTCACTCAAACCTGATGGCAGCAATATAATTGATTGTGGCCAAGTTCATGGGACATTAAAAACTGGAATTAATGCTAAGAACTCATTGTACACTTGCTGTGGTAGTTTTCTGAGAGACAGTTTTGGGAGCCTTTGCTCAATTTCTGTATATACAGCTTGATATCCTTTCCAACCTGCACTGTGCAGACGGGCATAATTACATACAAGTATCAGATACTCACCATAACAGTAGAAGATAGAAAATGAGTCTCTTCCATCAGTGTGGATTACTTCAAATGATCTCCCTCTTATTCTTTCCTTCCCAATACCTCTATGTCATGTGATCAGCTCTAGTGTCATGTGAGAGAGAGAATATGGGTGCATGCAAACAGTCAGCTCCATTAAGAAGATAGTAACCCACCATGGCAATATGATGGCTTAACCACTTTTAAGAAAAAAAAAACATTCCTAACAACAGGAAAATAGCAAGAGAGCAACTGAATGATTTGAATGCTGACCAAGACCTTTACAACTTACCCATGTTTAGATAATGTAAGGAAGACAATCTATACAGGATGTACATCTCACATTATATACTAGTGATCTGTGGTCAGTGCAGTAATTCTGGTTATATTAGTGAAATCTGTCATTGAACACTATTTGAACATTTGCCCCGGATATGACTGTTTCACAGATCTGTTACGAGACTTCTGATTTATAGCACAAATCATGGAGTTTTCTTTTAGTGTTTTTCTGACTGCACACATTTGGAGGGTCTGGATTGTGTTTTGTGTGTGCATGCAGTCATAGTCTCTGACATGCGTCTCATTACTGATGATGAAAAAGACTAGCCTGGGGGATTGCAGATAATATTGGCAGTATAATCTAGTCAATATTGTGAAGATAGAGATAGTAGTCATGTATTGCTGTAATGAACACCTTAAACAACTGTGCAACATTGATGCAAGTAGCAAAACCATAAGTGGAGAAATTAAAAAAAAAAAAAAACACCACACTTTTTTATTATAAAAAAAGTGAACATGATCAAGGTTGATGTATTCTCACTTCTGCCAAGAAAGTTTCATCAAATGAACAATCTACAGTAGAGCTTTTCATTAATATCACATATTTATTCTCCAGTAAAGGACTGGGTTTGCTCTTCCTCAGGTATGCTATTTATCTGGTTAAAAATAGTATGCTTCTGATGGCCTATCTATAACTGGGGCTTATTATGATCTCAATAGTTTAAGCTAATGTCTGTAGTCAAGTCAACACATATTTGTATCATTTGCACTACTGTTTTTTTTCCACATGTTTGTACTACAATAATTAGTTTAAGAAAAGAGCATTCAGTATGCTGTTTCTGCTAGCAGTATTTGTGAACTGGAGTCTACCAAAAACCCTGGTTTACTCCCCACCCACTGTTAAACATAAGATCTGAAACCAGTTCTGAGGGGTAATGACCTCTTTATATCTGTAAATAAAATTGCTGGAAAAACAAAATCAGATCATCAGTGGATTTCACAGAAATGCTACTTATGACATTCTGTAACAAAACTCTGTGAGTAAAATGGTTAAGTGTATAGAGATCAGCATTTCTGAATACTACGGCTGACAGTACATATGATATTTCTATAAAAGACATCTAATGTGGAACTTGTTTTGTGCATACAGTCTATACCAACAAACAATACACCAACATAAAATATGCATAAATAACATATAAAGTACATAAAAACATAGGAAAATGGAACAGAGAGAGAGCAGTAGCGAAGTGGAGTGAAAACAGAAAAAGATGGACAGTAAACATTACAGAAGGCGAAACAGGTTAGCACTGAATGTACAACATGAAACAGTAAAAGAGTTGCTCACGGTAAGTAAAGATATGAAAATGTAGATGTCGTACAACAGTGAGTTCTGCAAAGGGGTGAAGCCTGCAAGGGTCAAAAGTGGAGTGAATGACAGTTTTGAAAAAAGGGGGAGTTTATAGAAAATAACTTATATACTGAATATTGTAACAGAGAGCAACTCACGGTGAATTTACGCTGGAGACTGACGAACTGCGAGATAGAGCACCTCGAGATTGCTTTACAAAACTGCACATGCAAAAAGAAAATGATGAGAAAAAATATACATATTCCAAAACAAGACTTCACAGGCTCTATTATATTACAGGTAGATTACATTCCTTTCACAGTGCCTTGCTTACTGGGAAACCCCATTACCTCTACTTAGTACTGTTAATAATGAATGAAAAACAAAACAGTGTCATCATTTCCTCTGTATTAATACATTCTCTGTAACTGCAAAGACAGCTTATTATAGCACCCTCACCAGAAACCAGTCATCAAAAACAGAAAAACAATACCACATTTTCTTCAAGGAAACTTAATTTACTGACATTTCTTAACAGTAACAGCATATGTGCTTTCCCAGGTACCTTTTGCAGTTTTTACCATGTTGCCCATGTTTTATTTTTCTGTTTTATTCTTTGCCAAGTCAACATTCTGTAGGCTATAATAGTGCATATGTTTTAACCTCTTTAGAAAAAACAGCATTGCATTTTCAAAACTATTTTAAGAAAATTTCTGTAACAGAATGAAATTGGTGCCTAAAATATTTATGGTAAAAAGAAGTACACCTCGTTACTTTCTTTGGTTAAAATGCTGTTTTATAAAGTATTCATTTGTTAAATGCTCAGAGTTAAAAGGATAGTTGAGTAAAGTGATCTTGAAACTTGCCGTAACTGCAGTGATACTCAGATTGTATCAGTATGCTGAACTAATATTTTTCTTTTCCAAACCACATCAGTATGTGCCATTTTCTTCAATTATACTTTCCTCCCTTGCCATGCACTGTGGTTTCCGTGTTGCAATATACATTAGAAATATCAGTGAAATCATCCCAATGCTTTTGATGCCTGCACTGGGAATAACAATTAAATTCAGTCCTTGCAGAGTGACTGAAATTATAATTCAGTAGGAGACAAACAAGTCATCACAGCTTGAAGGCAGTGGATTATGGAATGCGCCACCATTAGGTTTATCTTCCCTAAATATTACAAGTCTCACCCTCTGGATGCACGTTAACTACACTTCAATGATTATTTGCCTATTGTCACTGGAAAACTGGGAATCCAATTGCCTATATATAAAACTAAACAGCTAAAGATGTTTTCACACATCGAGTAGCACTCTAAACAGACATCAAATCTACAAGTTAGGCAAGTAAATCAAGACAGACCTGTGGAAGCAACTGATGCTTCCACTACTAAAAACACAAGACTCCATTTCCTTCCAACAAACTACAAATGAGTTATGGAAGAAGAATCTATACATTGCTCAGTCTATAAACAAAACTATCTGAAATGCAGGGCTGCAGAAGCATTGATGTCTAATCAGTTCAACATCGTATCATTGGCAGAACAGAGTAATGTTCCTGTAACAGCAAGTAGGTAAATTTACTTTTACATATATGTAAAGAACGGATCAAGAATTTTGAAAATATAGTCCACATTAAGACATAACTTTCAATCTTCCTCTTCCAGAATGTGGATAACTACATCTTATAATTTGGAACACTCAGTAATGGCTTTCTAACTTTTCACCTAGGAAGCCCACAGGGTGGATAAAATGCAATGTTTTAGACTTATTAAAAGCTATTTTAATGAACTAATATGATTTAGTAGTATTTACTGTTGATATCAGTTAAAAAAAATAACACTGACTGTGTGACAGACCCTTACAATGCAGAACAATGAGGAACATGCACTTTTTAAGGACTCAAAATAAGGACCATTCCTCAATGAGGTAGATACACTTTGAGAGCTATGCATGAAGAGCTAGACACTCAGTGGTCTGAACATTTGCTTTAGGTGGTTGGGTCACTGTTAATATGATTCATTGATCCCACGTTCAAATAGGAAAAAAAGGGGCTAATACCAGTACTGGTCTATGATAAGAACATCTAATTTTATAACATTAAGGGGGAACAGAGAAAATGAGGGTACCTGAGACTTTACTCTGGTGTTCTTGCTGATGTTACACACATTGAGCATTGCTGCAGTAGCATTAGCTCTATGGGTCATATCCTGCCAAGGATATAATAGCCCGTCAGCTTTCAAAGCTTCAGGGCACCTTCTGCATGCTCAAACCATTAAGGAGCCTAAAAAGACAGTTTTGAGTGCCAAGCCCTTCAGAGTTTTCTTGCTGCCAAATAGAGCACTCCACAGTGCGTTTTGAAGATTTACAGTTGGCTTGTGCTATTCCATTGCTGGGCAGATAAAGTTACCTTTGAGAAAATACTTTTCACAATTAAAATGTATTAAAATGCTCTTTCCTGGTTAGTAAAGTTATTTTTCTTTTAGGAGGTTGTGTTTTAACTGTACTTTTAAACGAGAGTGAACTTTTTCCTTGTCAGCTGTTAAAAACAATTTAAAATCTTTTTTATTCTCTGGAAATGTGTGCTTATTTTACTTTTTGTGGTTAACAAAGTATGTTAAATTGCTTTTTACTGTGCTTTTATTTGTAAAAGTTAACTTTTTACAGCTTTAAATTTCTCTGGCTTGCACTGCCTATTTTCCACAGGAAAGATGTACCATTTTCGGCTTGCCCATGGAATAAACTACCAGTGCCAATATCAGTCCTTCTAGCCACAAAAAGAAAAAGTTAAGCAAACAGCCTTTGTCACTACAGCAGGCTAGGAATTTGCTCCAGCCAAAGGTGGGTGACTCTGCATTGACCAAAGCTGTTTCCTCAGACCACTCATCTTTTACCCAGGATCCCTCTGGTGTAGCACTTACAGCCACTATGGACCGGGGGTTAGTCAAGTCCTCTGTGGCTTTTGGGGTCCCCTCAGTGGGCAAGGGAGAGCCATTCTTCTCAGTCCTGGGAGAAGAAGCAAGGAAGTTCTCCTTGTTGTGCGCATTCCCATGGAGTTTACTGTTGTCATTAACCCGTTGGCACAAATTTTCTTTTAAAAAGAAACAAAAATGTAAACTTGCATCTGCTCTTGCACACATTTCCCTGGACAGTAGTAGTTTATTAGGCCTTGTTCAGGGTCTAATTCAGGCTACTAATCCTTTTTATAAGGTGGTCTCTTGTAAGACAAAAAGGGATTCCTCTTTTTCTCAAGAGATTCAATATTCAGAATCTGGACAGGAAGATGAAGGAACAGATGCAGGGTTTTCTCCTCAAATTTCTGATTTGGATTCAGAGGACAGCATGATATCTGATTCTCACTGTGAGTGTTTCTCTTTCTCTGGGACTATTGCCTGAATTGTGCACGTATTTGCAGAGGGAGAACAATTAGGTTTCTCTGTCCCTCAGAAAATATTATAAGCTGTTAATAATGGAATTTACAGAACCTTCCCCCACCCATCCTGTACTGTCATAGCATTAAAGGATGTGTGTCACAGCCTGCAATTCCCCCTAATAGTCAGCTGGGTGACCCTAAAAAGGCAGATAGATTGTATAAAGTTCCTCAGTCTTTCAAGTTTTTATACATTCATCCCAAACCTGACACAGCAGTTATAGCTTTATTTAATCCTTCTGCTGTTAACCATCTAATTAATTCCAATCCTACACTTTCTGACAGGAAAGAAAAAATAATTGATAAGTATGGGGAAAAAAGGATATGCTTCTGCAGCTTTGATTTTCAGAATTGTGAATAGTCAGACTCATATGTTACAGATTATTTTAATTATGAAAGCATGGGAAATATTTAGTCTGCAGTTTCTTCTTCTGAGGAAAAATCTGCTTTAAATGATTAATTTTTTCCATTTCAAAGATTACAATTCATTGTCTAAAGTGAGTATATGACTCTGTTGATACTTCTTCCAGCGCTATGGCTACTGGTACTGTTTTGAGGATGCTTACCTGACAGCATTCTCAGAATCTCACAGATGTGAAAAACTAGATCTTAAGTTTTCCTTTGGACAGAGAGTTAGTTTTTGGACCCTATGCTGCAGAGATTATAAAAAATGTCATGAGCGGGATAAACTATTTCAGGGAATCTCTCAGATTTTTCAGCCATTCATTTCCAAATTTTCCAAAGGATTCCTTACCCCCTCATCGAATTTTGGCAAAAAAAAAAAAAAAAAAAACAGTTGCAGCAAAATGCTAGTAAACAGATGTTTAAGAAGTAAAAGCAAAGGGTTTCCAAAAAGAAGGCAGGAGTTCCCTAAAACAAAAGGCATTATAACAAATCAGAATGACTATTTAAGGGACCTTCTATATTTAGATCTATTTTTTGAGTTTTCAGCTCATACTTTGGTCTTTGCAAGGGAATACCTCACCAAGGACAGAAACAAGCATATCAAGGCACTCATCTCTATGAAACATCTTTGGTACCCTGGACCTATTCAAGTTGCTACAGACAATACCACAGTCATGTGGTAGATCAACAAGTAAGGGGGTCCAGGTCATACCCCCTTTGCAGACTAGCCATGTTAGCTTGATATATATTTACAGCACAGTTTCACTCTACAATCATCCTTCTTTCCAACAAAACAAAACTGTATGGCAGACAGGCTCAGCAGGACAAAGTCAGACCCTCATTAATGGAAACTAGATCAGAGGGTCTTCCAAGATTTGATCCATCTATGGAGAGTTCCTCAAAAAGATCTCTTTGCCTCCTCTTAACAATTAGTTGGCAAAATTCTGCTCTAGGACTCCATGCAAGAAAGCCTGGAGGACAGATGCCTGTTCCTTTCTTTTAACAGGAATATTCCTGTATGTTTGTCTACCATTCCCATTGATATCCATGATACCACTAAAGATGCAAAAGAAATCCCCCTAAGATCATTGTAGTGACTGTCTTCTGTACCAGGGAACAGTGGTTCTCTTTTCTTTTGGAAATGGCCAAGAGTAATTGCCACAAGCTTTCTCATACAATAGATTTACTCACACAAGAATGTGGGATTTTATACCTCTCGACCTGAATACACTTCCACTGACTGCCTGGATGATAGGGTCTTAATTCCTATACGGCCCATTATTGTTGAGGATGTGCAGTAGGTACTAATGAAATCAATAAAGCCTGCTACTATAAAATCATAGATTAGTAAATGGAAAACGTTTTCTAGTTGGTACCAACAACTTAACTCAGAACCCTGTCAGGGCTAGTGTTACTCCGGCTTTCCAATATTTGCATGACTTATCCTATGGCCTTCCTTACTCCTCCATCAAGGTTCATTTGTTTGCCATTTCAACATGTCAGCCCATGAATCCCCCTCCTTAAATGCAATCTCATGTGGGAAAATGTTTTTGAAAGAGGTTTTACATCTACAAGAAATCTGGTGGCTCCTTCTTGATATCTTAATTTTGTGTTAGAAATGCTAAAACTTGTTCCGCTTGAACCAGCTCATCAGGCTAACTTGAAGATCTTAATTTGTAAAACCGTTTTACTGATTGCTTTGACATCTGCAACAAGAGTATCTGAGATGCAAGCACTTATGGTGACACAACCCTACCTCATTTTCCATAGAGACAGGATATATTTGAGAACTAATCCTTCTTTTATACCTAAAGTGGTATCAGAGTCTACTTTAAGCCAAACTATCCATCTCCCAGTTTTCTTTCCTTGACCTAAAAATGAGGGCGATAGGATACTTCATACCTTGTATGTCCACAGATAGCTCAGGTAATATCCTAACAAAAAAATATCTTTCAGTCCTTCAGATCAGTTATGCATTTCTTTTGAAGATAAGAAGGGACAATCTGTGTCTGAAGAGACCATTTCCAAATGGTTGTTTAAGGCTGTTACCTTTTGTTATTCTCACCACAGCAAAACTATTCCATGCAGGGTCAAGGCTCACTTTATTAGGTCCTTGGCTTCGTCTATGGCTTTTTTGAAAGGGTTGGATGCTAGAAGCAGTAGCTTGGTCTTCTCTATATACTTTTACAAAGCACCACACTCTTGATTCCCTCCCTAAGTCTAGATCATCCTTTGCAAGGCCTATTCTCCAGGGGCTCCTGGACCCTTCCCCTTGTACCTCCCAAATGTTATAAGCTAGGTTAATCTACCCATGTAGTTAAGGCTACTGCAGCAGTGATCAGTATGATAAACATAGTACAGCTGTGTCAGTAAACTTAACATTAGATGTTCGAATGATCACTGCTGCAATAGCTGATCCCTACCTTAATCCCCCTGAGTTGTTTGACTGTGTTGCTTTGCCAGGGTATGTATATATTTCTATACAGTTTTAATTATAGCTACGTCATCTCAGGCCTCAGCCTCCCTCTCTCGGTCTGAAGGACTTGACATTCAAATCTGTCTTTGTAGGCAGCTTAACTTGATTTGCCTATTGGTTTGAGCATGTGGAAGGTGTCCTGAAGCTTTGGAAGCTGGACGGCTGTTATATGCTTAGTAGGGTATAAGTCGTACAGCTAAGGCTACTGCAGCAGAGATCATTTGAACATCTACTGTTAAAGTAAGTTTCCTTACACAACTGTACTTTGTAAAATGGGCCCAATTAGCTGCTGTTTTAGAATCTCCTGACAGATTCTCAGTCATTGAGAGTCTTACAAAATAAGCTACACTTGCCTAGAAGGATGAGGTATTTCACAAGCTTTGGACACCAAACAGAAAATTCACAAGGCAATCCAGTCAGAAAAGCCTTATGGATTTGTAATAAAACGCACTGTCATCTAAATTCTTGTTTTCCATAAGGTACATTGCATTTAGTCTACTATTTTTGAACTGTCTTGTGGTAAGGCATTTTTCTCTGACAGACATCAAATATATCATCTGAGGAAGAGTTTGTCACCAAATTAAATTAGTAGTATTGACTTTGGTTAATAGTGCGCCATCAGCAGTGTTTTTAGTTATAGCTATCAATCTTTCAGCTAATTTGATAAATTATCATGGTTTGGCTTGGGTTTGACCTCAATGGACTCAGACCCTTTTCAGTGTCGAAGGAACTGTCTTGTTATCATAGATTGCCTCTTTATTGAATGTTAAATATGATACACTTCTACCACATCAGTTTATATTGAATGTTAAATATGATACACTTTTACCACATCAGTTTATATAAAAGACTTATTTTCAGTGTATTCCCAAAACAGAATCAAAGTTGAAGAATGATTAATTTGTTAAGTCAGTAAAATGTTTCAGCTAGACTATTGTAGTTTGCTGACCTATTTTAAATGTAGTTGGAAAATATTTATTTGCTAAAATGTTTGGACATTTGCTGGACAGGTGGCAATCCTAAAAATACCCTGAGTAACAACTTTTCCTTTGGTTGAATATTATGTGTTCTGTTTCTGCCTTCTTTCAGATCATGGAGATCATCCAATTAATCGAACCATCTTCTATTTCATGCCTCCTTTCAGTTGTCTCTGATTTGTTCTGCTATAACACTGTATAAACTATGAAATGTTACATCTCTAGAAAACTGGACAAAGAAATACAAGTATCTTTGGGATTTTTTTTTGCTTAACTATGTAAAGTAGATGACTTTGTGATTCTTGCAACTAAAATTTCAAACAAGCACAAGTGAGCAAACTAGCATCATGGAATATTGGAACAAAGTTAAACACATTGTTTTTGTAGTGGACAATTCCCAACATGGGGGTTCAGGTCCCATACTCTTGATCTTTAAAGGTACTACCTTGAATGTCACAGATGTGGAGAAAAGGGGAAAATGTAAAAAAAAAATTATAACAGCAATCATCAAACTCCTATTACTTTTCTGAGTCACACAACCTTTAAGAACCCATTATATCACCTGAAACATAATAAATGTCAATGTACCAAGACATGGACAACACAAAATGGAATCACTATGTTATAAATCATGTCAGCATCAGCACCAGAGCTGCCCTTCAGCAAGTTCTGACAAGAGTATCACAACATTACACACCATAATGTCACACTGGATATTCCAAAATTCAGAGCCAGGCCCACTAGAAAGGTATGAAAAATGTTATCATAAAGTGTGAACATTTTTTTTACAAAAACTCTGGGCTTGAATAACCAAATACACCACCATAGCATTAAGCCATCCATCCGTCACCAAGAATACTTCCTTTCATAATTTGGAACAAATGGACAAAGTGTGGAACACTGACTATTTACTAACAGCTTCATCTAGGAAGCTCATAGCATGGTTAAAATGGCAACATTTTCTGCTTTATTCTAATGAAAAGTTATTTTGATAAATTAATATGACTCACTATTACATGCCATGGATTTTAGTTAAGAAAATCTTAAACAACATGTGACTGACCCTTCCAAATTGGGACAACACAAAACAAAAGTCCAGTGGGTTTAGAATTTTTGCTTGGAAGTGTAACTGCTTTTTTGGCAGCTAATTAAATTAAACTTAA
Source organism: Protopterus annectens (assembly GCF_019279795.1). Lineage (NCBI taxonomy): Eukaryota > Metazoa > Chordata > Ceratodontiformes > Protopteridae > Protopterus > Protopterus annectens. The sequence continues at coordinate 678,104,035 of NC_056750.1, read as the reverse complement.
TTAGGCCTTACTATGTCCTGGCAATGCAGATCCTGTGTCCTAACTACAAAGAATAATTTCCTTAGTTACAACCATTTGCTCATCAAATATTTCTGACAGAGTATTCTGTAGGGAATTTGTAGGATCTGCAAGCTAATTACACCCACAAAAAACATGTTCCCAGTCATTACTTTCCCCCATCCCACCTCTAACATTTGCTACCTACCTGAGGAAAAATTCCTTGAGGTCTGCTTTGGGTATAAAATTACCTATGCAAACGGTGCCAAGCAAAAACACTAAACCTGCTGGACTTTGCTGCATTACCTGGGCACCATACAAGTGACCTGCTGAACTTTGTTGCATACTTGCGTGCCATACAAGTGATCTGCTGGACTTTGTTGCATACCTGGGTGCCATGTAAGTGTCATCTGATTGTTCACTTGTCAAATGCATTTCCAGTCTCTCTCCACAATCTTTACTTCCTTTCTCTGATTGATTTTAGTTATCTCACAATATTTTATATGCCTTATTAATTATTTCTTTTTAGCAGCAGCTTCTCTTCTAGATTCAACTAAAAACTTTATCAGAACAGATATTTCACCTAGGACTCCCCTATCCCTTTCTGTTTTGGCTGTACTCTGATATCAGTCCCTGGGAGGAAAGACAGTCTGTAACCTGCAGACAAAACGTATTGTTGTCCTTATCCTGCTCTGTTACTTTTCCCTGTTCAGTTATTTGGTCCCATACCTTGATTCCTT